>NW_008825430.1:3188830-3189678 GCF_000699105.1 Pygoscelis adeliae
GAGGCCAGGGCTGCCTGGGGAGCTGCAGGAGCTGCGTACCCCTCTCTGCCCCCCAGCTGCCCCGCGCCAGGTAGGACAGGAGCTTGCGGGACACGGCAGCTTCCCAAAGCTGGGACGTCTGGGCCCAGGATCTTGCCTACTTCACCCTCTCCCAGGAGCAAGTCTTTAAGCTTTTCTGCTTTGCTTGGCTTCGTGCTCGCAGGAGTGGCCAGCAGCTAAGGCCAAGGTATGATGTACAGCAGGTTAATCCAGTAAATCCAGGTTGGCAGTGTCCTGCCAGAGTATTCGCCCAGAGTAAGCCCTCATACTATCACAGTCTTGGCAGAATAACGCTCGGCTAAAACTCTTGTGTTCAGAAAATCCCCGAGCTTCTAGTCGTCGCTTGTGGCTTGAGCGTGTCGGCTGCCTGCAGAAACCCGTGCAGCCCCTGTGCGAGCTCCTGCGGTTACACGTCTGCGCGGAGGGGCTCTGCGTGCCAACTGCGCCTCGGCAGTGCGGGTCCAGGGCGTCACGTTAACCTGCGGGGTCACGCTGGTTCCAGATGCTGCGAAAACTTAAGACGGGGTGAGCGGACAGCTGTAATTTGGGGCAGAACATGCCATCACTTACACTAATGAAAATGCAAATGATTGCAGAGGTTGCAGTAGTAGCAAGATGGAAAGAAAAGGGGAGGGGGGAGAATGCTGCAGTTGTTCAGTGGCCCAAAACGTCCCAACGCACGTGGCTTCTGCTTCACTGGCGGGGGGGGGGGGTGCGCCAGTCCTGGTGGCTTGTGCTCCTCCTGGGCTGCCACTCGCAGTCCCCATGCTGGCGCTCCAGCGGCCAGCAGCCCTCCCCGCCGAGGGGGG
>NW_008825430.1:3189716-3215501 GCF_000699105.1 Pygoscelis adeliae
AGGTGGAGGTGGTTGGCGGCAGGAGTCCGTGGTGCTGCCGCATTCAGCGCGCGCTTCGCCAAGGTCCTCGGTGCCCCCGGAGAGACTTCAAGGCCAACGCCTGGTCCCTCTGGCATGGGCTGTGGGCTTTGGTTCGCCCGAAGAGGAGACAATCTCCCTGTGCAGCAAAAACCTTGAAGATGCCAATTACTTCAGCTCTGACAAATTCCAACGATCTACTTCTGCTGTCCTTAAACCTTGCCAAATATTTCACACCCTCATAACAAATGCTTTTGAGGAATATCACGCCCAAGCCAACTCCTCAGTTATGAGCTTCCTATTGAGTTCAGCAGAGGAACCTTGAGGCCAGAGAGGTCGCCGAAGCGTTTGGGTTTGTATTTCAGGCTCTCTATTTCTACCATGCCCCGGCGCAGCGCAGCGATGGCGGGAAGCGGCCGTGGAGGCCGGGGCTGCCCCTCCCACAGCAGCACGCTCGTAAAGGCTGGGCTGCGCCCCGTGTTGGTGCCGGCCAGTCCAGCGTGTGCCGTGGCTGCTTGTGAGCATACAGCCGAGTCCTCCACCTGCTTAGACGCACGCTCGTAGGTGTATGTAGAAACATACACTTGTTTTCTTCCGAAGAGTCTAGACAGCTAACTATATCTCAGTGCTTCCAGGCTAAAGTCCCACTGTGCTAAACCTTTGCTAAGTACCCAGGAAGGGCTTTTTCTCCTTCCTTCTCTTGGGCTGGACCCTTCCCTCGCCCACAGTGGCAGCGCAGGCCCAGCCCTCGCCCCGGCTCGGCTCTCACATCTGCGGGTTTGTTTGTTTATGAGCTTCTCTATGGCTCCCAGGGCTGTTGGATGTCAGCGCCTCGCAGACACGCACGTTGAGCCTCCCTACACCCTTGTGAGGTCGGGATGTGTTTGTCATCCTTGTTTTATAGGGTAGGAACAGAGAACCAGATGTTTTGGTTTGGGAGAGCCCATCGGCAATGGCCGTTCTGCCAGGAGCAGCCCCGAAGTACTGGAGAGGAGGACAAGGAGCCACATGGGCTCATTAGCAGCCTCGGCAGGCACGAAGCCCCTCTGCACTCAAACGTGTCCCTGGCGGAGCCCCGGCCGCTCCCCACACTCTTCAGAAAGCTGGGGGCATGGCCCCGTGCTCCAGCAGGCATCCCTTGGGGTGGCCGTCCCCGTAGGTACCCCACACAGGATGCTGCCACTGCAGATGCAGCAGCACCAGTTTAAAAAAAAAAATAATAGAGCGACAGCGCCCAGTAGTTTTCTGCCGAAAAAAGATTTCGGGTAAGTACCCAGGCCAGCAGGCTGCGTGGAGGTAACCAAGTGACACTGCTGGTGAACAGGACCTGGGCTCAGCCAGCTTCCCCGGCTCGTCTCAGGCTGCTGGATGAACCAGCCAGGAAAACAGGGCTACCGCTTAGTTTTCTTTGGAGGTTGATTCTTTACTCCTATCGTTCCGACGTGAGGTGCTTCAGGGTGATTTTGTTTTTTGGTTTGGTTTTTTTTTTTGTATGTGACAGCCCAGGAGAACTTACTTTTTTCCTAAGCAGCCCGTGTGGGACCAAGTTTGACTGTAGCTGTAGTGCAGTGCACCATTCGGCCAGTAAGCTCGGACAGGTAGGAAAGCTGTCTGGACTTTTTCACTTTGCAGTGTTGTGTGTATGCTTGCAGCTCTGTATAAATGTGTTGTTACTGTAATCATAATAAATACTAGAGCCGTGAGAAATGTCTATAACCAAACCCAAACCAGGTGAAACTCCCTTGGTTTTGGGTTTCATTACAAACCCAAGGCTCAGGCCAGGTTTGTCGAGGTTCATGAACCTCTCTCTGAAGCTGGGCTCAGTTTCAAGCAATCCTGGGCCAAGTTTCAGGCAAATCTGGGCCAAGTTTTGAGTAAATTTGGAACAAATATAGGTGAATAAGAAATGATTTATGATTTTAGGTTTAAACCATACAAACTGTGGACTCTTTGCTTGGTTTCAACCTGTAACCAGGAAATCTTGGCACCTTGGCTGAGTTTCACTTTGATTTTGAATTTTGACCGTAAAAACAAAACAACCAGAGCAAAGAGGTGAGTCCCAAGAACAAACCACGCAGCAGCCGGTTCACAGGGTGGGAGCCCAAAGCCCTGCACCGCACTGAGCACACGCCTGTGATGCTGCACCCGCAGCGGGGTGTGTTCCCCCCACCGCAGGTGACGCTGCACACGTCCAGCCGTCAGTCTGACACGGCTTGTGCTGCCCCAGTAAATCCTCCCAGTAATTAAGCCTTCCCCAAACTCTGAATTCGAAGTTGCATGTGCGCTTTCCAAGCCTGGAGTGCACTGACTTTAGGTTTGGCTTATGCAACGCAGATCCAGCCCATACTGCGTGTTTGCATTTTGAGGGGTAAATTCAGCTAAGGAATCTACGCAGGGGAACAAGGCCCACGGTCCTCATGCCCATATTGTATTTAAACGTGGCTCACATCCAAGCACACGGTGGGGACGTGGACTTTCTACCTGAATTGCTGAGGTTCAGAGCAATGTGGTGCCAGTTCTCCAGCCTAGAGGTGCCCAGCAGGGTTTCGGGTCTCGGCTTGCCAGTGCTGCCAGCTCTGCCACGGCACAGATACCTTAAAGGTGGAAAAGAGCTGAAAACACTTCTCATGCCTATTTCTTTAGATTCATTCAGGCACTTTAAAGGGATCTCCAGACATAAACTTGTCTTTTTAAATAAAAAAATATATATCATCATTAAACCCCTTGATCATGAGATTCTTTTTGCGCCAAACATAAACTGTAGACGGAAAATATTTGAGCAGGAGCTGGCTTCAACTTTCAGGCAAAATATGAACAGCTGAACTGGGAATAGAAGTGCTGAGTCCAGAGAAGAAGGTGATAGCACAAGTTGCTGCTGCTTTGAGAAACACGTGATAGGAGGGATGGGCAGGAAGAGAGGAGGAAGGTGCCAGCGCGGAGCAGACGAGGAATATGAAGGGAACCGCACTGTCAGTCTGTATTCACGTCAGTGCAAAGCTGAAACAACAGGAAACTGGGAGAGAGGAGAAAGGGAACGAGCGACTCGGCAGCGCTGGCTCTGCAGGGCGGCTGCTCAAAAGACTTTTTGACGTGAATCAACAGCCATCTGCCCTCGCGGTAGCCAGCTCCGCAAGGCTACCAGCCTTAATGCAAAGCCTTCCCCATCGGCTGACGCTCCTGAGCCAACCAGCACTTTAAGCAGGACTATAAAGCTGTCCACAGGACTTCGGCTGGTAAGAAGTTGCCAAATGAACCAAACAGAAAAAACCCCAAGGCCCGTCAGGACCAGATCATTATGTGACCTTAGCAAGTATTGAGTGTAGATTAACAAGTCCTTAAAGACAGTTTCTCATTTACTGAATTCAAAAAAAAGGCTAACCAAGCAAGAAAGAATTTAACAGATTTCCCATTCCACGTATTTAAATTGTACTTGCCAAAGGCATAAATCCCCTTCACTGAAAGCTTTTCGCTATCAGGTTTTTGCCTCCAGTTTTCAAATCCGCTCCTGTAAAAGATGTCCCAGTACTTTTTCAAGATCTCAATGTTCTTGCAGCACTGGGGAGAAGTAGCCGCAGCAAAGGCTGTAAAGCTCTGAGATCCTCTATCTGTTAGTAGAGCTCGTACATCAAAGCACCCCAGAGGCGAGATGCTGCCACGTGTTAGACCAGCAACAGTTTCTGCTCTTGGGGTACAAAAACTGTGGCGTGATACACCACGAGGCCAGAGCAGGAGGATCCCAAGGGGAGACTCGGGCCATGAGAGCTGCTGTACGGCATGGCAAAGCTTGGGTGAGGGACGGGCGGAGGTCCCGAGGAGACCTGGTCTTTATTTTTAAATCATGTATCATGTCTGTGTCGCATGGATTAAGACTGAAAGCAGCACCCAGCAATGAAAGGAAAGGGAGGAAAAAAGGCTGAAAAATACCCGCCACGCATGTTCTTGGAGCAAAGACAAGATGCTGCGCACCAGGAAGCAGACCTGTATTTCAGGTCACTCCAGCTAAGCCAGCTCTGTGTGAACTTGCCTATTATGCATTTGCCCCGTGATCTGATTATGTCAGTTAGGAGACTGAACGTATTAAAGACCATGTTGCCACCCATACGTATGCCTACTACGCACTCCTATATCCCCAAATGTGCTGGGAACGAGAGTGTTTTCTGCTCCACGGTGACAGCACAGATAAAACCATGGGAGGAAACTGTGGGTCCCAACGTGACCGCCAGGCCCAGGTTGAAGGCCAAGTCTGGCAGGAGTTGCACAACCCTCTGGTGAAAAAGACCGATTATTTGTGTTGGGCTCATTTGTGCTAACAAACAGCACAGTCTTGAATTCCCCACAGACCAGGCTAGAATTAATTTCAAAAATAGAGAATTGGTAAAGGATTTATGCAGTGGGACCTCTCCACAAGCCCCCTAAGCATTAAATACCTCGTGTCCTGCATGATCTCTAACCAGGAGCAGTCCTACGAGAGAAGCAGCTGAACGTTGTGCTTTGAGCACCAGATGGGAAGGCAGGGCGAAAGGGAAATAAATGCCGGCTTTGATGGCAGCTGAACCCCCATCCCCGCAAAGCCTGCAAGTAACCAAACTCCATTTGTCTCAGCAGTGCCACCAGCCCGTCCCAGGCAGCAGCACGCTCTTCAAATCTCCTGCAACAACCAAGTCCTGCAATAATAACTAGTTACTCTGCCGCGTCCGAGCTGCTGTGAGCTGCGCTAAAGCTGCCGCGTTACAGCACACGCTGGTTCAGCACAGTCACGCGCCGATGGTACTTGTCTGCTACTTGCGCAGAAGGAGCGATGTACCACGAGGCTTTCGTACATCTGCTCCAGAGACAGAGCTCGCATGCAGAGAGATCAGCTACGGGCCTGCAGCCTGTCACTACGTTAAGGCAGAAATGGCCCGTTCAAGGCAACGGTAGTGTAAAGGCAAGTGAAGTACCACCACCCGCCAGAAAGAAAATGCATGTTAATGCACAGAATTACGTTCTGTGAGGGCGTGGATCCTGATGCTAGTTGTTGCCCCTCTTTCTTTCCTTGGAAATGAGAAGAGAAGTGAAAGCCAACAGTTATTTTGCCTCCTATTAGGCTAGACTTGTCCAGATCTGCCCTGCTGGGGTAGACACCTTTAGCGGTAGGTAGGTTTGGTGGAGGGTCACTCTGCGTATGCTTCTCTGCTTCGAAAATATGTCAGCAAACTGATCTCTCGTGACCCAGGGTCCTGCTCAGAATAGTTGGATTATGTTTATAAAGTGAAATAAGAAAGATGATGGTTGATCAGAGTAATATAAACTATGGCATGGAAAATGAATTTTGAAAGAAATGCACAGATAAATCATTTATCCTCACCAATACCCTCTCTATGTTTCTTATCCCAGTAATTGAGACCATGTGTTGTGCTGCAAACAATAACTATGGGAAATTACTCATGATTCTTCCTTCATAAACTTGGGAAATGAAAGTGATGGGAAGTATGATCATCTTAATTTTTTTTTTATGTTAACAGCTCTAAATTATTAGGGTGGGAAGAAAATGTCAATAGAACATAAAAGTGCTTTGTATAGTGTTCACATTTGCTCATACTTTCAAATCCACTGTGGCTTATTAGTTCATGGGAAAAATGACAAAAAGGAATAAAACCCAGAAAATGAATCCAGTATCAACATCTTGCCTCTATAGTAACAGAGAAATTGTAACTTGTGGGTAAAAAGTGACAATATTAGGGAACGTTTGTTGGGCAACTGTGGTGATTAACCCCCTCCTTCCCCAGTACCTCCAGCTTCCCGTCAGCCTGACACATTCCTACAGATTAAAGAGTGCCCGTCGCGCTGTGCTGCTCCTTGTATTAGGAGCCTGGAGCTAGTGAGGCCCTTAACCTCTGTTTCAAGAGTTTATTGCTCAGCTGTGAAAATTCTCCCAGGGCTGAAACTTGACAGAAAAATGTCTCTGCCTGGGAGGAGTTTCTGTTCTGAGTTTGGTTTGAATTAGTTCAGCCCTTTTCCACTTTCAGTGGGACAATGGAGCAGGATTCCCTCTCTCTCCTTCTTTTTTTCTTTTTCAATGAAGTGAACATCCCGCCAGGGCAGTACACATGGCAGGCGGCGCTCAGGCCACAGCCCTCTCTGCAGCTGTAGCACAGGGTCAGTGCTGGCCGCTGCAGCGTTTTGCCTGCCCTGTAACGGGCCAGACTCCATCCCTTTGCTTGCACAGACGCTGGCTCAGACGGTGGCTTGTGCCGTTTCCGTGCCGACGCTGCTGAGGGCCAGCTTGGCCCATGGTGCAAGACGGGAAAGTCCGCCCTTGCTGCTATTGCTCGAGGGACCAGCTCGCTGCGATGCAGAACCACCCGGGCCACACCTCCATGGGGCTTTCGGCTGTTCCCAGAACTGGACGGCATGCCAGCACGAGCCTGTCCTCCCGTGGTGCAGTCGGCCCCACTCAGCCCCAGGCTTGCAGTGGAGTACCGGGTGGTAGGTTTCCCAGATAAAGGGCTTGGCCCAGGGAAGCTGCTCTCTGCAGACCTCGGCCTGAGCCAGGGGATTCATTTCTAGAAGCAAGAGTGCTAGATCTATTACGCTCCTGCATGGGCTGCCTGCGGGGCTGGTAAAGCTATTATAACAGCCAACGCTTTATGAATGAAGTCCGGCCCCACCAAAGTCAATGGCAAAACTCCCATTGATTTCACTGGAACAAGATTTTACCCCGAATCCTCAAAGTGCCCCTGGGATCTCACCCAGGCTCAGCACAGCCGTCCACGGCTCCAGCGGGGGAAAGGAAAGCAG
Organism: Pygoscelis adeliae; assembly: GCF_000699105.1. Classification (NCBI taxonomy): domain Eukaryota; kingdom Metazoa; phylum Chordata; class Aves; order Sphenisciformes; family Spheniscidae; genus Pygoscelis; species Pygoscelis adeliae. The sequence continues at coordinate 3,196,515 of NW_008825430.1, forward strand.
AGAGCAAAGGGCCCTGCTGCTCCCTCAGCTGAGCCTGGGTCCTGCTCAGACAGATGTGCTGAGAATATCACTTTGGCAGCACCGACAGGCCTGGGTGTGAGATAGGTGTCGCGCCGCTGAAGGGGCTGACGGAGATACTTTGGCACAGAAGCGGAACTTTATATGTCAGTGGAGTTTTGCCCTGAGCTCTCAGAGGACCAGAGCATAAGTAACAAACAAATAAAAATTTCTATGGATGGAGAGATGTCACCCCCGCCCAGGAGCGCCTTCACCCTGTGCCAGTAATCCAGCCTCCATAGTCACTTCTCTGTGTGCATTTAATTGACTGGACAGCTATTTGATATCACCCAGAACTGCTTATAAAATTAAATGTTATTAAACATAAGGGCAGACTCGTAATACTTGCCAACACTTATTTCAATAATGACGCTGTGCTTGCCACTCCACAGATCTGACCCGTCACTTGAAAAACTCGAATGACCCATAACTTCACATGTTTTATCCACCTATAAATTCAGGCAGGTTCATTAGCTGGACCTGGCGCGTTATGTCATATTCTGTCCAACTCTTTTACAACCATTTAATCGCTTCCTGCTCATACACTTTCCCATCACCCCAGCACATATGACCCCTGGTGACATTTTCCCATCTACCTGAGTGAATGAACAAGTAAGATCAGCATCTTATTCCAGAAAACAGAGCTAAGGAAGTTAATTGCTGTTATTTAACAACTATTCCACCGGTTTCTTCCTGTTTTGCCAACTCTCCCATACCTTACTATTTGCTAAGCTAACCAAAAGGTTTTCTCCATTTTTGGATTCAGGCAGCTTTTTTTCTTTGACAGCTACTTTAGAGTCGCCCTCCCACTGATCACAGGTGAGCTCATCTCTAAACTATGCTGCGGGATTTCTGATATATGGAGCTCTTTCAACACTGATATTGGGGTGGGAGTTCAAATGTGAAATAAGAGCAGTCTGGCACCCTATAGGCATGGCTTGTATGTGGATTTCTTTTTGTTTTTTGATGTCTAGGAAGAGCCAAGGTTCAGTCAGGTTTAGTCCCCACACGGGGACAGAGCATCGGTAGCAGCTCCTTCCCACTTGCTGCAGGCTCATCCAGGTGAAGCTCACGCTGCACACTTTCATTTGGGTGGCATCTAATCCAGCCTCCCCTTCCCTGCCTGCTTTCCTGAAAGGCATATATGAGCTCAGCAGCTGTTAGACATTCACCGCTTGGTTCAGTTTGGCTGAAGCTGGCCATTGACTTTGCACTTTTACTAGAAGACGTTTAGGCACACATACAGTGAAAGCAACTGTGAGTATTAAAGTTAGCTCATGGCATATAGTCACCGTGAAAAAGTTCAGCTCTACAGCACTTGACACAATTTCAATCAATGCTGTGCAAGGGGTTCCTTTCCACTCCTCCCTCTCATTATAGAAGCTTATTAGGAAAGTGTTTCTTACTTTTTTTTTAAACCTAAAGTGCTGTAAATGTGTCTTTAAAAAGAAAAAAGAAAAAAAAAAAGAGTCCTTCAACCACCTTGTGCTGTGATACCACAGAGGATTTTACTTAGAGCCAAATACGTATCAGGTTGGACTCTGAAAATCAATCCATTATTTTTACTTCCCCTTTTGCTCTTTTGAATGCACAGAGTTTCTTTCTGCTTTTCACAGTCATTTCACAGATTGCTTCCTGACATTACGTGGCATCAGAATCATTGCTCTAGGGAATGAAATGGTGCCCAAAAGTATGCCACCTAGCCTAGCACGTGAACTCCTTCATCCTTTTCCATAGTACCTGGTGCCTTCAGGTCAGAAGAAGCAGGTGGCATAAAGCCAAATTTCTTTTCAGGAAGGATAGAAATATAAACCGATCTATTAACTCTCAGTGCTGCGTGGTCTAGTACAAGCACCAAACAAAAGGCGCTTGCTTCTTCTCCTTTGCAGAGCTGGCAGGAAGAGACCCTCTGTCTGCAGTCTGCTCTGGGACCTGATTTGACTTGTTAGTCTCACCTGATCTTCAGGATATTAAGACAGAAAACAGTTAACATCTACGGATGCCACATACATGGGTGGGAAAGGGTGAGCTCTGCTTATGGCACCTGGAGCTTGAGGAGCTCAAACAACTAAACAGTTTATTTTGAGCAGCTGTATGAAATAGAGCTTGCTGGTAGCTCTGAAGTCTAGAGGTAATTGCAAAGTGGGAGAGAGTGAGGCGTTAAATAGAAAGAAACATGTTCTATGAAGTCCATAGGAAGTACATACAACCCTCGTGGTCCTATCATCTCTGCCTGATTTGGGAAGCTGTATGTGTTTATTTACTCATCTCGAGCAATAAAATTCTCTCTGTCCCACAGAGTGGCAGTCCAGTGGTGTTAAAAAATTACCTCTTCCAAAATTAATTCATTTTTTTACAGATGCTACTAAGATGAGTTGTAGTTGTAGACTGAATAAAGTCATTCTAGATGGAAGTATGATAACCATTTTCAGATGAATAACATAAAATAATGTAGTGAATACAACAGCTAGCTGGAGATATAGCAGTGCTAGGACTAAATTCTTCACTGATAACTATGCAAATCAAATACTAAGAAAGATTGCTGGTATTGCAATATCCAGAGAAGGGTGATCTACTGTAAAATAACTTCCTAGCTCAGACTTTATGGTTTAACATTTGGAAACCTCTTTCAGAAAGCAGATTGTTAGAGAGAGGATTAGCAGCCCTAGCAGAGGGTGGGCAGACTTTCAATGAACTCTCCCTGCAAGTTTCCAATCAATGAATTCAGACTGTCTTTTATTTTGCAGTCATTTGTCTGGTATATTCAGCGTGATACCTAAGGTTTGTTTTTAAAATTTTGTAGTGCAAATCTTTCTTGCTTGGTACAAAAAAAAATCTTTATATAACCTTGGGAAATTGCGTAAGCAAGAAATGGCTGTTAACAGCTGCAAATGTTCATGTGGCTCTCCTGGGCTGGAGGTCACTGGCAATTAAAGGTAGTTAGCAGGAGACTGGCTGGTGTAAGCCTCTGCAGCCAAGCATTACAGCCTGTTCTCAATCCCCTGCTTTCTGAGGATCTGTAGAATTGTTGAGCTGGTCTGGTGAAGAAAACATGATCAGTGTGTTGAGGATTTTGAGCTACTGAAGAAGATGTAAGTAGGTCCTGTTTTCTTCTAGTCTAAGCTGTTGTTATAGCTGGAGCAAAGTCTCTCTTTGCAGGTTATGAACCAGTTTGGTTGCTAAAAGCCTATGAGAAATAAGCAACGAGTGGTGTGAAGCCTAAGTTCAAGGAGCAATTCAAAAGACCCTTCTAGCTTAGAAAAAGACTAATCTGATTTTCCAAGACTGAAATTATTTCTCAGGAAAAGCTTCATTTTATCGGTGAGGCATGTGGGGGGAAAAGAATTGCTCTCGATCACTGCTGCTGTTTGGTTTATGGGCTGAAAACACCAAGTGAGAGTGATATCCACCCTGAGATCATATTCCTCAGTCACACTGCGGCAAGCAAGGCTCTGCAGTGCCGAGCCCCAGCTGCTCCCCTGTCCTTGGCCTGTTCCCTGCAGCTAGGGAAGCACCAGTGGTACGAACTTCACTGACAGATTTCAGAGGGCCTTAATGTCTAGGTACATCACTTCAAGGTAAAGGTTGCACATTCCCTTTTCTTCTTGTACTGTGCATGGCTGCCAGATGGGGATTTAGTACTTATTTGTGTGTTGATAATTAAAGTGTTTGTAATACTAAAGGACAAATCACCCTCCCCTGGAAATTAAACGCTCATGCTACAACCTCCTGATCCTCAGTGAGTATTACATTAGTCAATTTGTGGCTAGCTTAGAAAAAGACTAATCTGATTTTCCAAGACTGAAATTATTTCTCAGGAAAAGCTTCATTTTATCGGTGAGGCATGTGGGGGGAAAAGAATTGCTCTCGATCACTGCTGCTGTTTGGTTTATGGGCTGAAAACACCAAGTGAGAGAGAGTGATATCCACCCTGAGATCATATTCCTCAGTCACACTGTGGCAAGCAAGGCTCTGCAGTGCCGAGCCCCAGCTGCTCCCCTGTCCTTGGCCTGTTCCCTGCAGCTAGGGAAGCACCAGTGGTACGAACTTCACTGACAGATTTCAGAGGGCCTTAATGTCTAGGTACATCACGTCAAGGTAAAGGTTGCACATTCCCTTTTCTTTTTGTACTGTGCATGGCTGCCAGATGGGGATTTAGTACTTATTTGTGTGTTGATAATTAAAGTGTTTGTAATACTAAAGGACAAATCACCCTCCCCTGGAAATTAAACGCTCATGCTACAACCTCCTGATCCTCAGTGAGTATTACATTAGTCAATTTGTGGCTAGCCCAGTAACTCGATAGCAGTGAATTATGTAGTTATGTGGGAACTCTGGTTTTTGGAACAGGCTGATGTTCCCAAGCTCAGGCTCAGTGCTGCTAGGGTGTGTCATCTGTGTGAGGCACTTAGCGGAAAGAAAAAGCTGCAATGCCACAGCCTCTAGTGCTTTCTGGAGGACAAAATATAGCAGCAATATTACATTAAGGTAAGAATGGGAATGAACAGAACTATTTCTTCAACAAGAACTTTCTCTGTACATTCTCTGTAGTGACAGACTGATTGGTTAAACAGGCTTTGAGTTGACGCTATGTTCAATTACCTGTTTTACTAATGACTATTTTAGGTTTAGACATGGTAGGTCTGAGAGTGGATTTGTGCTAACCAAATGTCCTGTCCGTACCTTCAACTCCATGCTTAAAAGTTTTACAGGACCCAGTATAGGTCACTGGAAAAGATTATTTCATAGTTGTGGGATAATGAGTGAAAGAAACTAATCCTGACTTGTGGCAGAAGCAAGTCTTGGTTCCGGTGTCCACTTACACTTGTGCTGGATTTAGTCTACCACTGGATTAAGGGTAACTACCAGAATCTTAGCCCAACATCCCCATGCCAGTCTGGATTGAAGGAAGGAGAGAGATGACATCCGAGGGCCTAAGACTCAAAATATTTCTCTCTATTCATTCACTCTAAAAATAGTTTTGTTGTTCAATTCCAGTCTGAATGCCACTGATTTCAGCAGTCAGTCTCCCACTGTATTTTTGAAAATCGCAGCTACCTTTAGTGCTTATATAACAGCCTAGTGCTTCTTCATGCTTTCTGATGCATTCAGACTTCAAATTTACTCTGGAAATGAGAGAGAAAACTGGATTGTGATAGAGCCAAGTAATCTGCTGAAGTCACAAGAAACATTCAAAAAGATACCAACATGGCTTTTAAAAATAGCAACTTATTTGTTACTAAGCGCCAGATTCTGCTCTGCCTCACATACCTGTGCAGTTTGATTCACTAAATATCAGGGATGCTGGCCTGTGTGGACCCCTTACAGTCAACTTTCAGCTCTGGAGGTTTCTCCACAGAGCTGTTCTGCAGCAGATGGAAAGGTCTGGAATCTAAGATACCTTCCTAAGCCACATAGTGGGGTGTGTTTGTGTGTGGGGTCCCCCTGCGTTCCAAGAGGTATAATGGTGGAGCAAAAGAGATAGCTTTAATTTTATGCTTATTGATGTAAGTAAACAGATACACTTTGTAAGAAGTGTTTATGACATTGTATGGCTGTGTCCAAGGCTATCATATCAAACGTATCTTTCAGAGCCAAGATTCTTGTCCAAGAACCCACCCAAAACTTAACTGTATGGGGTATGAAGCAATAATGGAATCCACTGATTCATCATTTGATGAAACCAGGAGTGCCCAGTATTGCCCAACAGAAGGTTACGTAGGGCCCTAATGAAGTGTTTCTCTTGCATAAAAGGGAACAGATGTAGCCAACCTCATGAGAAACAGAGCTGTGACCTGCTGTGAGTTCCCATGGCGCAAAGTTTCTTTCAGATCTGAGAAGTTGCTCCAGCTGAGTCAGAATCTTCCTCTGGTACCACCATGCCTCTGCAGGCTAGATTTCCAGATTCAGATCTGGGTTGCCATAGGCTACATTCTACCATGTTTCATTTAGTCACTGTATTGGCAAAATATCTTTAGACTTTGCAAACTGCTGGAAACCTGACTGCTAGCTGAGGAGCTCTGCTCTATGGACCAACAGAAACTGTTCACAAACTGGTTCTGCCCCAGAGGCTGCTGGTGTATCTCACATGGAGAATCAAGCCTTGTCACTTTGCCCAAGTTTTGGATGACAAAAGAGCTTGCGAATCTTCCTGCTGTACTTTGAGGTATAACTGTAATTGTGTTTGTCCCAGAAGTAACTCCAGTGGCAACAGGGTAAAGTAGAAAGTCTGATCTTTCAACTGAAGAATAAATGTGACAAAGTAGCTCTTGTGAGCTTGTACCAACTTCACATAAGGATGTGCTGTAGCGAAGAGGAAGCAGGCTTCTGATAGTAACAGGCTAGGTGAAGAATAGAGAAGAAATACTGACATATTTGTTGCTGACAGAGGATTTCTAGATGAATTCCTGTATCTCTTAATGAACTAAAGTCTTCAGGCCAGGCCAGACATGGGAGCTTATAAATCCAAACAATATCTTGGGTAAACAGTACAATAAGTGGTTATGCACTGTATTTCTTCTGCATTGAAGTAAGCAGCACGCTGACATCCATTGCAGTTACTATATATTGATGCAAGTGTTCCAGGGAATCCTGGTGTTAAGGGCCGGAACAAACCCAACTAGCATGATGGGACATGTCTCCATTGGCATTCTTGTTGCTTGTCACCCCATACTAGAGTCATTTGCTCAGTGGTGTTAGTTATTCTGAGTTCCAAACCAGATCTTTATTAAAGCTTCCAGGAAAGCAACAGCACTGTGGACATCAACAGGGCCTTCAGCATCAAAGCCACAGAATAAAATTATAGATGGAAAAGACCTGTTAGGTCATCTGCTCAACCTATCAGCCAATGCAGGATTGTTTTCTGTGGTGTGCTTTTTCCCTTCTTTGTCTGCAACAAGCCAAAGGGGTTTCCACAGCTTCCCTGGGGAGGCTATGACATAGCTGACTAGTTCTTGCCCTTAGGAATAACTTTGAGTCTGTGAAATAACAGAAGCATTCTAAGTTTCATTTTGATGGAGAAAAGGAACGCTGAGAAGGACCTTGAGTCTTATGACTATACTGTTATCTCAGATGTAATTCTATATTAATCACTTCTTGTATACAGATCATACGAGGCTAACAGTGCGTCCCACCCCACAGCTGTCTCTTTCAGTAATTACTCCTTAGACAGATTTTGTCATCTTTCAATAATAAGTAGTGCACAAACCCTGAACAATTGCATTTCACTTGGCAAACATTCAGAATGTGCCCTAACTAGTGTTTGAAGTGTTCTGTCTGACTGTCGCTCCTTTTAATTGTGCCAAAGTTCTTTGGCAATTAGTGATCTGATGTCCCAGAAACCCCTAAAAATTAATTCCAACATATTTTATTTAGGTGAATTAAAAACAAACAGATGTTTACTAAAAACAACTGCACTTATAGATAGAGGACTCTTGACAGCTATTGATTTAAGACTTCCAAACGTTTTCATTCAAATCCCTTGGGCACCTACTCTTGATCAATCATAAGTTTCTGACATCTTGATCTCTTGCAAGGAAATGCTTCTGGCCACCTATATGAATGTGCTTTTTCACCTTAGGTATTGGGCTTTAACAAACATGAATCCAATTTTTTTTTTTGGAGGGAATAAAATACTTCCATAGCTATTAAAACATGCAATCTGACTTTTCTTGAAGATCTATGTGCATATAAACTGTTGAAGCTGACTATGGAGACAGTTTTAAAGAATGCCAGTGCCCTTAGCATTCTGATGAGGGCTGTATTGGTTTCACAGTTCTCAGCCACTGAAAACTATATTTAACATGCAGGATAACTTTAAAAATATTAGTTGTAGAGCTATGGAAGGCCATGATTAGTACCATTTTGTGATTGTTTGAGTTGTGCCTCACACAGTGAGCAAGGATTCAGAAGAAGCCTTTGTCTGACTGCCACTTTGGCTATGGAGAAAGGGGGGGAATCTGAATACCCAACGTGTCTTTGTCAGCAGTTGGCTGTCATTTTCTTTTGTTTAGCATTTGCACAGTGCTCTGTGTAATGTAGGAATATAATAAAGCTTTGCCAGCAACAGCACCAGACTTTAGGAACATGCACAGGCCAGTGAGACTATGTAATGTGCTTTATCATGAGGCAGCAGTAGAAGAGGCAACTTAACAGGCGTATGATGGAGTTGTAACAGAAAGGGTTTTCCCCTGGGCTGTTGGCATTATGTGTTAGAGCACTGAACCAGGAGTTTTGCTCTTAGGTCTAATTTTGATTCCAATGCCCAATTTGTAAGCACTTTGCCTTTGCACTAGTTAAACAGAACTTAAATTATTTCTGTACTGTTCATTAGAAGTGAGCAAGTTTCACATGAATCTTTCAACTATCTCTTTAAACGCTGCTACCATTGCCTGCTAGCTGATGGCACACCTGGAAAATGAAAGTTTGGCAAACCAGAAGGTAGAGATCAATGAGCAATGGGCATGAGGTGAAAAGGTGCTATCCAGGGAGACCCTAAGGGATCCTAAGATGTAAATTAAGCCTTAGCTTTCTCCACACCTACTCTATTTGCACAGTCACAGTATTTGTAATAAACCCCAGTATCATTCCTAACCTGGTTTAGTACCAACCCTTGTTGTCATCATTAACAATCCTACCACAGCCAGACAGCTCTGGTTTCAGTGTTGCATTGTTTTTGCTGATCTCTGGCTCTAGAGGCACTCAGTGTTCTCCAACAGCTCAAATATAATGGAAGCTGGAGGAGTAACCCATTTGCTGGGCAGATGTTGCTAGCACGCTGCTTTATCAGTGCATGTTGTTGCACACCAGCCCAACACCGGGATGAAGTTGACTCGTCCCGACAACGATGGCTGTGGCTTTGCATGAATTTCTTTAGCCTGAGTGCCAGCTTAAACAGACCCTATCCTTCTCCTCATCCAGCTGTTCTATTATTTTGGCAGCTACTCAAAATTTCTTGGAATAATTGCAAATTAGTAATAATTTTTCATTTAGCTTGTATGCAATCCTGGCATCAGTAATCATTTGCATGCTTTAATATATACATAGCCATGCCTTCAACACAGGTTCTGAACGTTTGAACAGCAAACTTCAGGAGTAGGGGGACAGAGGTGGAGTCCAATTTGTTATTAATATAGGTTCTCATAGTTTTAAAATCAACTTTATTAGCAGAAAATAATAATGTAAAAATAAATAGGCAGGTCCTGTTAGCAAGCAGGTGCCCAGGAACAGACAGGACTGAAAAATCCAGAATATCCTGTTGTAGGAACCAAACTACTCAGAAGTGCCTGAGCTGTGTTTTTCTGCTCAGTCTAGGCTGTCCCGTAAATGCTAAGCATCTTGAAGGTCATCCAAATAAAAAAGTAAATGCAAACAGAGGCTACTTCTCCCACACAGCAGACTTCCAGCCTGCTCAAGATACAATGGTGAAAGCTTGCCTGGTTTGACTATCAGTCAGTCTTACTCAGCTGGCATTTGGAAAAGTTATGAACAGCAGCTTGGGGGCTCTGTGCAGGTGACCTGGGATGGGACACAACATGTCATGCTTCCAGAAATATGAAGCCCTCTTTAAAGCTGCTCTTAAAGCCTCTCTTAGCTAGAAGCTGATAACAAGATGTACAGCGCTGCACTTGGGTGAGGAATGATGTTCTGACAATACTACCAGTACCTTGCTGCCTCCCTGGAGCAGCAGTTTGGCTTTTCGTTTGGTAGCGGTCGTCCAGGCAGTGAGGGTTTCCAGTTCTTTCTGGAGAACTTTTATTAGTTTAATTGATATGATTAATATTAAAAAAAAACCCAAACCACCAAACCAAAAAACCAACAAACAACCCCACCCCAAAACCAAAAAAACCTCACCAAGATGATGAAGTGGGAGCTCTCAGTCTGTTCTGACTCAGCTGTCTCCTTCTCCTCATGTCTAGGGAGGGCCATGAGTTCTCTGTTGCTGGATCCATGATTTCCTGGCATTGTCACAACTCCTTTTTCAGTTTTCTCACATTGCTAATGCCTTAATGCAAGTTGAGAAGAAAGGTAAGAACAGGACTGAAATGTCATACCTTCTCCCCTAACAAAAGACCTCCTCCTTTTCTCTGACTGCTGCCAGCCTATGCATTGCTATGATACATTGTCATAGGATAGGACAGACAAAAAAAATTATTCTTGCAGAATTTAAATGGCTTGGATCACCTGTAATGCTGACAGTTTGGCTCGCTGCCAGCAGTAACTTCTAACATGGAGGTGTAGGAAAATGAGACTGGTGTTCTGTGTTTGCTGCTGTGAAAACCTGTCAGGTGGGATTCCTTGATGCTGTCCTGCACGCTAAGGAAGGGTACCTGTAATTTGGCAGTGACCAGAGTGCAAGCTAGTGCAAGCAGGAAGGTTGTGGTCAAGACTGAGGAGCATTAGCAAGGCAGCACTGGATACTACACGCTGCCACGCTTGCTAGACATGGCACAATCGGCTTAGCTGCAAAGGAAAGGGGAAGTCTTCTTCCAACTAGGACACAGTTATTTTGTCTTGGACACTTGGAGACAACCTTTTGGACTAGGAATCCATAAACCACAAAATACTCATGTTAAAAGAATCTGGACAAAGATACTACATTCATGACTGCTTGTTTTTTCTTTTTCCTTTTACAAAACAAAACCAAACAAATTCCTTTGCTGTAATCAATAGTAGTCAAAAGATAACTTTCTTCAGTTCAAGGTTATCAGCTTTAAATGTTAAGGCTACAAACAATATGAATTGATACAAAGCTCTTATTTCTGTTACAAAATTTACTATACAAATGTTTCCTAAAAAGCCAATGATTAATATTACATTTTTGTGACATAATAAAAAACCAATCAAAATCTAAGGGGAAACAAGTAAGTGTGCCTATACAGCTCACATATGTTTATTTAAGCATACTTTACGTATTAAAATACAGTAGTTACTTTCTGGATGAGGGATCTCAAATTATAAAATTAATCTGTCAGGTTTTTAGGCTTGGCAGGGTGAAAAGTTTTCTTGCCGTGTCCTAACAGAGTAGGGGAAAAGCATCCTTCAGCAGTAAAGAGCTAAATAACCACACAGTTAATGGAGGGAAAGTTTAGGAAAATAATTACGTTAATTCACTTCAGACCTGATCCTGCAACCGTCAACCATGCAATGACATTCTTTGCCCAGCAGCAGACCCAAATTTACACTTTGCAGAATCGCATCCTTACTGAGGTAAAGATTGCCAAACAGCTTTTAGTGAGGGAATTGCCATGCGTGCCAATTCTAGAAACCAGTAAGGCAGTACAGTCTGCCCTATATTTTCAGACTTTTGGTACCTTACATAACTAGGTGCAAAATACTTATTTTTATTTCTGATTCTTTTCCTTGGAAGTGCAGTCATGTGCAATCAGGTGGAATAAGTGTGCTGATAATTTTCCTTCAGAAAATGTAATGGTTAGCGATGTGGACACTTTTCTTTTTAGGCAGAAACCATGAGGCACTGAAGCAAGCATTCACTTTTCTTGCACTTGAGGTCACAAATTTATGCAAGTCAAAAATGTTGGGCCTGCCAAAAACATCATGCTACACTCCACCAAATAAAAGGACACTGTTATTCTTACAAGGAAAGGTTTGACAGGACAGGAAATAGGCAGGGTCATAGAAGTTTACTTAATACCGAAACTTATTTAACCATCTTTAAGCCAAAATACAATGATAGTTATATAAAAAAAAAAAAATTAGAAGGGGGGAGGGAGGCAAGACAAATACAAGAGCACCGGACTGTGCTACTACAGAAACTAGGGAAGCTGAATAAAAATTAGTATAATTCAGGTTACTAGATGTCACCTGCCTCTACTGGGTTAACACGTATTAAGTAAATTTTAATTTATGTCCTGAACTTGCAGCAAGAGGCATCTGATTTGAAGAATCCAGTGCAGTGTTTACCAAGCTATACACTACTTTCATTACAATGCAATCCTTAAGTAGACTGCATTCCACTTAAAGGAATGGAGGAAGGGGGAGTAAGAAGAGAGTGAATATGAAAGATAGGAAAAATGTTGCTGTTCATTACAATTTTCCATTTTTGTTGAAACACAGCAGGAGAGCAAAGCCACAGGCTTCTCTACTGCTCTTGCATGCCAGGAGGGATTATGCAAACACTGCAACCACCCAAATCTTATTTAAATTATAGTCATTGTTCCCCCTTTAATGGTTATACTTTTGCCTGCTTTCACTCAAACATTGCTGCATCTTGCTTTCCGCCAACATAGTCCCAATGGGAGTCATCAACTCCTAATTATAGATGAACAGATCTTTGAAAAAATACCTCTGGAAAAAAAGTGGAAAAGAAAGCAAACTTTAAGTGCCATCTAGTGGCTGATCTACTAAAAAACGTGAAATAAATCAAAAAATTCTTAACATGCCACAGAGTAATATAACTGTAGCTGAACTGAGGAAGCAGTGCTTAAATTCACAACCGCTAAAGACCAGGTTAATACTTCGGGGAACCAAGAGAAGGACTAAAGATTAATGGTATCATTACCATAATTTTTCTTTTAAGATTTTTGTCTGTAAGTGGAGAGTTCAAATGGTAGGAATTGTCTAGTCATCACCTGTTCCTTCAAGACACTCAGCAGCTTATCAGCGTCTGCCTTGGGAAGGAAATACAAGTTGTCATATGCATTTCAGTCCAAATTAGAAAATAGAACACTTTCAGATCTCAAAATAGAACCCAAACCATGGGGGTGAATCTGGAGCCAAGCATCTGAATTCAAAAGTTAGCATTCTCCTCCAAATTCACCTGGGATTGAAGGCCAGATTTTCTCTTGTATTTGTATCTCTTAGTTGTAACGGGTCAAATCCATTTCTAAAAGAAAGGAGGCAGATTGTTAGTTAGTAATGTCCTTTTCCTTTCCCTGCAGGAAAAAGCCATCTTCTGCTACAGATGAGAATTCCCAACAAATTATTTTCCATTACAAAAGCTCCACGTTCCATTTACACAAAGGACGTTCCACAAGATCGTTCCCCAAGCTTTAGGTAACTCCTCTTGGAGATGACATGTCCCTTCCACAATAGTAGTTGACAGTCTAAACTTAAATAGCTTTGTCTGACCTGTTCAGTGACAATGGAGAGCAGCCCAACATAATTTTTATTTAATGTAATTTTAATTTCATTTTTTTGCAAATAGCATTATACTTTGGACTTGCTTTGGAGCTTTACATCTCCTCAGTTTCATAGCTATAGTGAGCCTTGGGGATCACACCTCCGCGACAGGTTCTGGAGACATGAATCTCTCTAGATAGAAGTAAGATCTATGCATGTTAGTGTCTAGCTTCTCATGAGGTTACTTGCTCAAGCATGTTGCTCAGTCAATGACACAGCCAGTTTTTCATTGAATTACAAAAATAATTTACAACGAGTTAATTTAGGCAGGATAGAGCTCAAAGTAATGAACAAGATCAACGTGTTTCCCAGTCCTTTCTTCCTTTTCCTAATATAGAAATTTTTAAACATTCCAATTTTTGTTTAAAACAGGATCAAATGTGCTAATTAAAACTTAAAATGTACCATTATAAAGAGGGAAATTTAAACCTTGCTGAAGAAGTGCCGGTCTGTCTTCTTCCCCTTGCTTATAGGGAGAGGGTGAATTGTACGAGTAAGAGCCGGGGAAGTTAAAAACTACCTTCTGCAACAGATACTGTTCTGTGCCTTCTGTGTATATTTGCCAGATACCAAGATAAAATACTTTCGTAGCATAGGTGATATTAATGGAAAAAGGGAACATTAAAAGAATTTTGAGGGTATTGCTTTTTGTATTAATGAAATTGTGGGATTTTTTTTTTTTTTAAAAGGGAGATGTAGGCAGCATGGTTTGAACCAGAAAGTAGCAAATACTGTTGTAAGAATTCTCTGCTCGCTACCAATATAAAAAGTTCCTACAGGTTTCAATACAGGCCCTGGTCTGCAGTAGCAAGTATCAACTCAAGAGCTTTCAATACATGGGTGTGTAACTCTTGCTGCCCGGTTAGAAGTATTTGTCTTCTATAGATTTGCTACTCATATTGAAGCAAAACCCCAACGCTATAAAAGGCATTACCAGGATTTGTTACCCTAGCACAATGGTTTGATGCACAGGGAGGAGTTCAGTGTAGAGGTGAGCTTGAAAGCTTGAAAACATTTCCGTTGTTTCAGATAGACAGACTTTTCCAAGGTCCTACTGGCAAGAGCCTTGCAGTAATCTTAAACTCATTACATGCTTCTCTAGATAAGTATTGAGAAACGATGAAACAGAACTCAACTATACCCATTTTCAAAATAAGTGAGCCCTTTTTGGTAATGACACTTAGATAACTGTATGTTGACAACTTACAGCAGGCATGGATCTGTAAATTTATGTTTCTTCGTGCGTCTGAGATTGCTAGAAAAAGCACTATCTCAGAAGCTAATACTATTCCTTCTTATCTCAGAATCTGGACTATTAGTATTACTTTCAAAAATGGAAATTAGATCAGTTTCCAACAGGTACAACAAATTGTACATGCCAACAGAACTTAAACTTTTTCCTTGCAGGTTGCTGTTCCAAGCGAGATCATCTTGTAGTATCTTTTAAAAAGCACTTGCATCAGTGTATGCCCTGCTGGTTTTTTCCTTTGGGGGCAGGGAGAAGAAAAGAGAAGCAGCAAAACTTGCTCTCACCTTACAGTCCAGGAAAGGAAAGAGCTTTACACAAAAGGATCATAGTTATTTTAAGACCTTTAAATAGCCTTTGGTAACTGAAGTTCCTTTTTGGCAGGTTACAGAATGGAAGAAACTTAAGTGTCAAGATCAGCTTTTCCAATTCACTTAAAGCTTCATTGGTATGATGTGCTTCTTGCTTACAGCAGGCTTTTGCATGGTAAGCATGGTATGAAGGTCTGGGTATACAGATATAATAAGCACAGTGTTGTGATGGGGCGGGGGGGGAGGCAGAAAGGACTGATAAGCATCTAATGCACATGGAGGGAGAGACTTCTACCCTAGTCAAAGATGAATGTACTTACTGTTTCAGCACTGCCAAGTCAATGTAATGACTATCCTACGGTTGAAGGGGTCTGAACGCTGTCATATTACACTTTATTTTCCAGCTCTTTGGGGAAGGGGGGGGGTAAAACGTATAAAACGTGCAGTATTTTGGGCCTACTTCACTGGAAATGGTTAGTCCTAGACAAGGATGTGACACTAATACCAACAGGGTTATTATGATCTGAGACTACCAAGAAGAATGCTGTGAACATCTTAGTCTACAAAAGGGCCTACCTTTCCACTGTTGAAACACTACTTAAAGCACAGTGTTTCATACCTGTGACCTTTCAGCAAAGAAAATCTAAAAAGAGAATACAGACAGCTGCAGGAAAAAAAAATTATGTTTGAGAGCCTCACAGTCTTTTCTAATTCTTTTCTGTAAAGTGGCAAAATACTCAAGATTCTTTCCTTTTTGTCCCTTCTCTTGTGTGCGTGTTCTTTCAGCTGAAAGCTTTTGAGTAATTTAAGAGGTTCCCACACTTAAAGGAACAATCAGGTTCGGGACAGATTCCAAAAGTATGTTAACTGGTCAAAGTAGAGCTGAAAAAAACTAATTCATGCACTGCTTCAATCATTCAGAATCTTTCTTCCATACAGTAACTTATTAACGAATTTGTCAACAAATATTTCAATAGCATGTTTTGTAGCATTTTTTTACTATATAGAAGTTATTTCCAGATGAGTTGTGTTATTTAGCTCAAACACTGTATTGCCTGCTCTTTTAATGGAGAGCTAAAAAATTGGCTGTTTGAGGATCAGCTAAGGATCAAAGACAGAACTTTAGCTTTGAACAGAAACACACGTAGTTTGACAGGTTGTAGAAGATGCAATATTAAATATCTTTGCCCTATTCTGACTTAGGGGTCAGAGTGTGAAGTCATATCGATACCTGTATTATCACCAATTCTGTATGAAATAGGCTCTCAGCCTGAAATACTGAGCTACATGGAAGATTAACACAAACTGGCAAGGGAACAATTAGCTATTTTAGTTTAGGTGAGTGAAATAAAATCAAATCATTAAGTTTTTTTTTAATTTATTAGAGTATAATCAGCACATAAACAATGAGTTCTTATTACTGAGGACTGAACATCTATAAAAAGAAAAAATAATCTGTCAACTAATCAATCCAGTCACTCATGCACGTTTCCCCATAATGCAGATGAATCCACTGCCTGTAAAAATAGACAGGAGGACAGATACAGAGAATTCTGAATAAAACTTGCATTTTGTTTTATGTACTCCAAAATCCCACTTCTAATTCAAATGAAAACTTAGAAATAGCATAACAAAATAAAAAATATAGAAAGCATATTCAAATCATTTTCAGTTCTTTCCCGTAGAACCAAAGCCACCTTCGCCACGTTCTGTATCATCTAGAGCCTGAAAGACATCAATTATGATAAGTTGGTTTAGTGTCTTAACTTGCCTTTTGTTTCTATACAACAGGTATTGTCTGTCTAGAGGAAGGTACATTTACTCGTAACAATAGCTATAATTGAGAAACTAAACCAAACAGTTTGAGACATTTTAGAATACCTTTTGTACAAGTCTAAACAAATCCCACATAGTGAGACAACTGTTTTCAGTATATACTGCAGTGTTTCTCAAGTACCTGTTAACTCTGAAAACTACAAAGAAAAAAAAAAAAAAATCCCTGTAAATGCCTGCAAAGCATCAAGATTTTATTCAGGTAGCAATGCTACTATGCAGTTTTAACACTGAAAGTTGTTTCAAAGCAAAGTATTTATCTATACCATAAATTTCAGCTTATATACAACTATCTTAAACTATTGATTATTAAAAATAGCAGAAATATTTTCTTTTGGCAACTTACTTGAACTTCTTCTAGCTCAGGATAGTAAATGCGTTCACAGATGAGCTGGGCAATCCTATCCCCTTTTTTAACTGCAGTGAAGTTAAAATATTATTAGTTACTTCAAAAAAGTGAACAATCAATACAAAGTTTAGACAATCCCCTTTCAAGAGTATCAAAATGTACTAAAGTCTAAACACTTATTTGAAACTTAGTTAAGCAGATGTTAATAGCCCCAGAGAAATACAGCCTAAGATAAACTTGTGCTTAGTCCTTTTAAGGTGAAGTTTCAGCAGCAGTACCAGCTCAAGGCATCTCCCCTCACTCCTGCTGCCATACTGCGGCATCTTAAGTGTCATTATGCATAAATACCGCAGAGATGGAGAGGCAGCTGTACGCATAGTGTGGCTCCTTTTTTGAACTAGACCCAGAAACTGACTTCTCTGGGGGGAAAAAACCCAAACTGATAAAAGGAAAACAAAATTTCTGATTAGTACCCAATCTGGTTCACAGAACTTCCGTAAGAAGCTTGTGCTGTGAAGTTGCAGGAAAGGCTGCAAAAACACTGGCAATATTGGAACTGGACCCTGAGGCTTAAAACTGTTTGCAGAAGAGACAGCACGATTAAGGGAAAATCATATCTTTATTACTCATGTTTCCCAGGATCCTGGAGAAGTTCTTACCTCGAATACTGCTCAGCTAAATCTTTTTTTTTGCAGAGCAAGAAACTTAATACAAAGTTGCGCTTCACTACAGCTCATGAGTCTAAAGCTTAGCTAAGCAGGGTTTTTTTGTTTGTTTTCATTTTGTGGTGGTGGTGTGTTTTGGGGTTGTTTGGGTTTTTTCGCATGCTGCCTAATTTGCTAGGAGTGGAATCTTTTTGTGTTTCCTTGAGAGGACATTGTTAAGTTTCCATGTTTTTGTTAATTGTAAGAAGAAAAATGTTCTCAGCTAGTTCTAACTCTTCATGGACTTCTAAAGAAAAAATAGTTTCTCATTTCCAGTCAGATGGCTGAAAGCAGGCTCTGCCAAGCTTAACACTTGCCTTCAAAAGTCTCCTTGCCAAAGTTGAAGAGTACCACACCAACATTTCCCCTGTAATCCTCATCAATAACACCAGCTGTCGTAAGAAAGAATTAAGAGGGATATCAGTTAATCAGTGTTGTCAGTATATTAGATAAGTAGATTAGGCAAGATTTAGATTAGTAGATGACTGCAGTATCTCATATTGACATCCTTTACACTACTCATGCACAATTAAACAATGTATATGAAAATACCGAAATATCTAAAAATGCTACTCGATCTTGCAAAAAGAACTGAAAAACACCATCACGTATCGAGAAGTGTTTTACCACTGTACCACTAATTTTAGTTGTAATACCCTATCTGAAATCAAGACAGCTGTACCAAATTCAGGCTCCATTTGTTCTGCTAACTTCAGCTCTTTGAGTGTCAAGCAGAAATCTGTTCTTAACTCTAACGTTTTATTTGAGAGCTAAGGATTTGCACAGATTCAAATCTCCTATCTCAGGCAAGGTAACAGAACTAAAGCTTTAAGGAACTGATTGTCATTCAGCTACGTTCAAGTGTAAATACTGTAAAACAAGCTTGCTTTTATAGTTTATATAACTGTATTAACTACATAGTTAAGGAGATTATCTACCGATACACATTAAAATAATCATTCTGCTTCTTTGGGGTTTTTCTCTCTGATACAGGAAGCATACTTCCAGTAGAAAAACTGGAGTTCGGGCTTCCTTGTGGACCAAAGCATGTATTTTGAAGTCTACTTGCAGAAATAATTCTAATACTAAAATTGTATGTCATTCCAAGACATTCCCAGACTCATACATACAAAGTACTACCTTTGGAGATTATAAACACCAGAGGAAATTGTAGTATAACTATACCTTGAAGTTTTAATGTTGAACCACAACAGACACACTTAAGAATAGAGAACTGAGGGTTTTTTCTTAGTTTCTTTAGCTGTGTGAAAATACTGCAGTACATATGGTCCACAGTTACTGTATGATCTCTGCACTAGGTCTAGAATGAAAAACATATTTGTACAG
>NW_008825430.1:3215522-3223014 GCF_000699105.1 Pygoscelis adeliae
GTTAATCCAATCACATTTCTGAACAGCTTCCTAATTAAGGTGCTAGTAACACTGGGAGTATCCCCCGAGTTCTGAAAATTCAGAAAAACAGGCAGTTCTCAAGTTGACTCTCTGGTATTTAATGCATGCAATTGCTTAAAGGGACCCTAATTACAGAGCACCGTCAAAAGTAACAGTGAACAAAACATAGGGGTTGCTCTGCATGAACGTTTTCCAGAATCAAAAAAAATTATTAAAAGAATTCTTCAATGTAGCATTCAGTTCTGTTGATTCAGAGAGCTTGATGTACCGAAGCTACATGCACAGGTCCTATACTGTTTATTTGGTTTAAGTTAGACCGGCTTTCAGAAAGTCAACTATGCATCAGCTAAACTGAGAATCACAGTACATCGCTTATATTGGTGACCACAGAGCTTTCTTGCACAATTCCTACCACAGTTCGATATTGCAATTCAATACTTAAAATATTAAAAATCAAATCCTATGCACACGTGTCAAATGTAGAAGCAAAAAAAGCTGAACTATAAAACAATAACATGAAAATTTTGCCTTCTTACTTCTAGGAAAGTACTATTCCTTCCTCCTTTTTAAAATATCAGATAATCTAGAGCCCTTACATAATTGCTAAACCAGGGGTGACACAAAGCGTTAGCTAAAGAGTGCTACTCAAATAATTTGCTTCGATTTATACAATAGTGGACACTGACTCCATGCTACATAGATGCATTACAAAGAGATTCAACAAACTTGTAATGGCAGCACAAGTAATTTTAAGCATCACTCAAGTTCTGCGGTCAGTTGCCCATTAATTTGGTGTATTTGTTCGCATGAGTCAATCAGGTGGAGAGCTGAAAGCCAGAACTCGTATTTGGCACAGAAAACTACGTACATATGCACATAAATGCATACAAAAGATCATTAGCTCTTTGGATAAATTCTTAATTTGACAAACCATTCTCAAGTGTTTCTGTACAGCTAAGACAACGTTTTTCTAGACCATATGCTGGGATAGCTATTGCCATGCATTGGATTTTGATAATGGAATTTGCTAACTTAACATAACGAGGGCTAGTTTTATTTCTGTTATCAGAGCAGAATACCGTATTATATAACACACTACTCAGAACTGATTACTACAGATTACTCATTCTATTTAAATGGAGATTATACTTTTATATGTATACAATGTACCCTTTAAAGTAGCATGGTTAGATTTATACATGCAAGAAACTCTTGCATGTCACATCTTTGCTGGAATTATCTGAAGAAAATTTATAGAACAGAACAACTGGGGCTACTTAAAGTCATTCTAAATTAACCTTTTGGCTTTCATATCTCTGACAGAAAGCAACTTTATTTCTACATAATGACAAAAATTGTACTCAATGTATTGGTTAGCGCTTAACTGCAAATCAAGCTTTTTGATCTACCAGATGCTGCTGCTATTTCTGGGAGAAAAACAAAAAGAGTATCTAAAACTTTGTACTGGAGTAATTGGAGCTTAATGGCACGTTAATACTTCTACCCCTTTTTAAACCCCAAACCTTTTTTTTTTCCTTTCTAAAAAGGAGTGTTATAATGGATCTATACTGATTGACAGTGAATCTAGTCAGATGGCTTCCCTGACCTTTAAACAATGGCATTAGCACGATCTCAGCTTTATGTATAGACACCAAAATTTATTTTACAAGTATTTGTTGAGAAGGCTGTTGTCTAAACAGATACTTCTATGAACAGATACCAAATTCTTTTGACCACCTATCTGACTGCTGCTAGAGACTGGCTCCCTAAGATTTGAAAACCGTCTGCTAACTAAAGATGGAAAAGACTGATGAATATTTCTGTGGCTGAACTGAAGCCAGCAACACTGAAAAATTTAATCACTCGTATTATTCACTAGAGGGGGAAAAAACCCTCTCACTAAAACACTCTAATTTTCTAAGCTTAGCTATAAACACCTTGTAACGGTTCTACAGATTGTATTGGATGTATTTTCTAGCAGGCAAGAATTGCACTTCCTGCACACTTCTGAGGATGAAAGCTTTCCAGAGGATGCAGAGAGGAAGAGCAGGCTTCTTCCTTAAAAGCATACCTGATACAAACAGAACTTGCAATTAGAGTTGAAGTTATGTACCGAGAAAATAACATTTAAAAATATGTTTTGTGGCCAAAACGATTAGTCTAATGCTGTGCTGAGTGACTGAAACACTGTCAAAGCCATGATAATTTCAAATTCCATTAAAGGCACAGCTGGGTAAAGATTTTGTGAAATGAATTTCCTACCCATCATTTTCTCTTTAAATATATTATACCTCCACTGACATAGTCTTACTGAGTTTAACCACCGTGTGGATCTTGAGTTCAAACTACGCTATTTGTATCAAAGAATATATGATCCTTGGAAGACACAGGAAAATATGATCCAGGAAGACCTGATCAGTTTTCCTTCTGTATAGGGTCACAAACTCACTCTATGTAACTGGGCGTAATGGCAAAACACGTTAACATCCTTGGCATTCTGTTATTCTGGAACAGCAAGTTGCAATAATTATATACGTTCCTGAGGACTAAGGCACTCTTCTACATTATGTGTATTGGGTGGAAATCATCTAAGTAATTTTTGGAAAAATCATGCATTGGAATTGGCAGTCTGACATTCTGTCTTACTCTGTCAGAAGTTTGGCACGTCACTTGTTGGGAAAGCATCCACACCTAGCAGATGTGAATTTTGAACATATTGTTACATGATCCCAGTTTTTCTCCCTGACCCTTAGGACTTCTGGCAATGTGTTTTTACTTAAATGGATAATGCCCTCATTGTGACAAGTACTTCTGCAGGACAAGTTAAAATGATGTAACAATTGTTTTGGTTGTTTTTTTTTTTTTATAAGAAGTCCTCTACTAACTGTCAGTAATAGCTTTTACTCATGGTTTGTCAACTGTCAGTTTTTTCAAAATCTCAACATAGGTCATCCTGCTAATCACTTCTCGTTGCTTTCTGGTATTTCCTAGTTTAACTTTCAGATTGAAAAGACTGTTACAGAGGATATGTATTTTTTCATATAAACAAAAAAATTGTTTTAGAAGCGTTGCTTTAAAGAACCACACTATAGTAGACAATGTGAACTAGAGAGAGTCATAGGGGTGTAGAGAATCTTTGATTCCCATCTTAGTGCTCTTTTGCATGTTACCCAGCAACCTTAAAAAACCCTAGTGTAACAGACGTGCAAGAATCAATTCTTATTTAAGACAAAGCCTAAATGAAACAAAGCTGGCACAGATGTTCCCCTTTAACCTCCGATACCAGAACTGTATCACAAGCACAGCCAGACTTTGATATGCCATAAAGCAGACAGAATAAAGTAGTTCTGCAGCAGCTCTAAATTATACTGGAAATTGCTTTGCTTTTTGGCTGGCTCAGCATCAGGAAGAGAAGGATGCCTAGAGTCACCCTTCCTCACCTCTAGAGCCAAGCCTATAAGCAAGTAAAGGCTGAGTACCACTGCTCTAAGTAGTCTCTCCTGTTTAACGCTGGGGGGAGGAACAAACAAGAAGCCAACGAAACCAAAAAAAACCCCAAAAACCTAGTGAAGAGGAAGAGGCCTCAACTTTTCAGCACGCTTTTCTTGTCAACTTCCATTATGACTCAAATTATCACGTGCGTGCAAAAAATGTGCTCTCTCGGCCATCCAGCACTTTTCAAGATACCCATTAGATGCATCTTCTTTATGTCATTACATCAGAAATGTAGGTTTTGGTTCTTTTACTACAATTTACTGCCAGAAAAACGAATTGCTTAGGGTTTTAGGAGGCAGACAACATTTTATTTAACTTAGAACGGTATTCTTATACAACTAGAACAACGTAATACACATTTAGTGCTAGTTAAATTGCTGTGGTTACAGAATAACTCCACAATAATCTTAGCGGTGAGAACTACTGTGCAATGTAGATGCCATTTTGTAATACAATACTTAGAGAATCTGCCTGTGCTCTCATCAGCCCCGCTGCAAAGCTGGAATTGAACTTTCAACATCATTTACTTCATGTTGCAGTTACAGGGATATGGCAGAAGGACAGTGAGGCTTTCGTGAAGGCTTCTGATTACAGCTATGCCTATAATAATTGTTTTTTAAGAGATATCTGTGAATTTCTAATCAAGATTAAGGAAAAGCTCAAAATATTTAAAAAAACCCACCCTGTTCAAAACAAATCTGTTGCTAGTACTGAACAAAAAAATCCAGTAAAGACTTGTAGAAGGTGGGATTTTAGTTTTATTTCCGTTTCAAAAGACTTCCAATTTTTAAGTCAATTAATGTACAAAGTTACGAGTTTAAATTTCATTTGCTTCACATACTTTGTTACATTTTTATCAGTAAGAGTAAAGTAAAGCTCTCTTGTTCCGAATAATCAATTCTACCCACAGTAATGGTGTATTCCAGTGCTTTCTATCATTCCTTTTGAATATCATTACTATATTTTCTCTGCATAAAAGAATATCTGCGTGTTATTGATTGAATTCATTCAGATCTCACGCTACACTGAAAAGAATCATGCATAGATGCCTAGTCAAAACGGAGAAAGCAGAATGTAAAAAGTCATCTTTAAAGCCTAAACCAAAAAATAACTTCTATGCCAGGCACTGCCTACAAAAGTACGACACAGTTGTTACTTTAAAAAATCAGTAATATTTTTATAGTTTAGCAGGTTTTAAAATAATTATGACACACTGGCTCTCTGAGGTATTTCCCGGTTATCTCCTTTTGCCAGACTACCAATGAAGCTAGCATTATCTATTTACACATATTACAATGTGAAATTAAGGCAATTCTGCAATCAAGATTTACAAAGTCTTAGTAAAAAGAACAAAAATCTTACCGCCAACATCTATGAAGTGCTTTGCAGCTAAACCAGAACGTGGTGCTAGAAAACAAGATTTTTTTTGTAAGTATAATAATTTATTTCTTCTAAAACTCTTACACAATATTTATAGGTTAGATGGTGTGTTTGCACAGAGTTGTGGCAGCAAGAACTGTTTCCACAGACTTCCTAAAATAAACATGATTTTACAGGAACTACTGTAACTGTTAATGTATATATTAAACAAAATAACAGCTGCTACAGGCTACAAAGAAATTGCAATCTTTAAGTGATATAAGCATATCTTTGTTTAGACCACCAATTGCAGAGTAGGTTTCTCCAAGGAAGGCAGCTGGAGCAGATGATGACTATCTAATCTCGGTTTATTTTTGGCAGCTACCGCTGGTTTGGAATAATCCCAAAAGACTATTAGGTCAATCTCTTCAAGTTACAGTGGAAAACAATATTTGGCAAGCAGTTTACTAAGAAATATTATACACAGATAAATTAAATGATGTGCAGGTTTGGGTTTTTTGGTTTTTGGGGTTTTTTTTTACTTACCTTAGCCTACTTCGAGGAGCTAAAATGTTACTCTCTTCAAAATTTTGTCTGGGATAAGAGAAATGCACAAGCGTTCTCCTTTTAGATGAAAGGACACGGCAAACTCTGATCACACTCTTCCACTGGAGTGGCTATTGCATTTTCTACTTTAAGAATTTATACATAATTCAGAAAAATGATGTGCAAAACATAAAATATCTTGTATAGGTTCTCTCAAGTATTCTGTCACAAAAAGTAGTCAAATTCTGCTACGCTAGTACTCTTACTTCAGGGTTAATTTTTAAACATCCAGGGGTGTATTTTCTGTATGTCCATTACCTATTGGTCTTTGTGATTTGAATTCTGAAACTGCAGAGAAATAACAAACTATTGCATAGCCTATAAAGTTGTATGCAGATTATGAAAATTTTTGCTGATCATCTTTTTGCCATTTGACATACACCAAACCTCAAGTGTATTTGACAAGAAATGTCTATTACGAGGCTTAATAAATCACACAGCCACGTGACACCTCTTTTTTGTGTACACTAATTCTGAAAGCTTTCGGCAGAATCTATATGTGAAGATGGCGTCAAACCTGTTCTACAATGACTCTGCAGCCTTTTTCCAGCCTGTTTACTCACCTACTCGACCATAGCATCCAGAAGGAAGTGCAATTTGAATGTCTGTTTTCACTACAGCCTTTTCCATGGGTGGTATCACACAGTCATAGGCGCTACATTAAAGAAAGAAACACTAGTTTATATAGAACATTTTGAAATTTTTCTTCTCTGTAACTTAAGGTACAAAATTACCCAGAATTATTCTTGATGGGAATTTATACCACAGAATTTATTCAAGAATGACTTACAGATTTGCAAAATCTAATGCAGATCCTAAAACACAAGATATTCCCATTTTGATGGTGCTAGCTTAAGATTTCAGTAGTGTCATTTGAACAGCATAGTCTTAAGATTGCTAGTTTTAAATGTTTTTTAACTGGTAAGATAGACAAAAAAAATAGAAGTTTAACTTTAAATTAACCATTTAGGTGAATGGGGCTGTGCAATTTTTGTGCAAAAGCAGAAACTTTAAGGATAATACACTCTTCTGATTAAGCTTTCTACAGCAGATGAATTAGTTGTGATCAAAAACAATAATCTATTAAGTTACATTTTAGGCAACAATGTTGTTTTTCTGAGCATGGTCAGAAGTTCACGATTCACATGATTCTGTTGGGAACTGCAAACGAGAGAGATTTTAAGAACTTTCCTGAAGCTACCCAACTGGAGGCTTAATGAAAGGCAGTGGTGACAGTACCCCAGTGAGACCGTTCTGCTTGTTTAAGGCAAGCATCTATTGGTCTTGACGAAGAACTGATTTTTAAACACTGGGAAGCATTGAAAGGCTTTTTATGAAACGGACTTTTTCCAGGTGTACAGTGCACCACTGGAACAAGAACAAAAACAAACCTGGTAAGACAAAAGGAACACAAACGAAAAGTGTCAAGCATGGTGAAGCAAAGCTTCAGGAAGGAAGTCAGATAGGCGAAAGAAGAAAAAGACAGGCTGATTGTTCTAAGTCGTGCTAAAAAAGGGAAGCTAGAGGAGGTCGGAGTGCAGTTCAGATATAACTAGTGATTGTACTCGATCAAAGAAGCACTATGCAAACAACCACAAGCCTAGCTGCAGATATTCCTGAGCATAGTGAAAACCTTTGAACAATGATTATCAGTTCAAGCAAACCAAAACCTAAGCCTGTGCAGCAACCCACATGGTTTCCAGCGAGGAGCATTGTCAAACTGCCACAACTCCCTTTGGCAGGCAGGACCCAACTGCCAAGAGGAAAGCAGAAAAGCCTAAGCGCTGGTAGGGAGAGCCCACGTGCGCTACCATTTTTGTCGCGATAGGAAGGCAGCCAGTCAATGCTGGCGCCAACAGCAGCTCAGGCTGATGTGTCAAGCCTGACTTTTGGCCAACGGCTGCATCGCTACCTGACGAAACCGGTGCTGCAGCATGACCTGGACCACGCATCTCTGGAAACGAAGGGAGAGGGATGGAGGAGCAAGGGAGCTAACGAACAGGCCAGCTCC
>NW_008825430.1:3224182-3238127 GCF_000699105.1 Pygoscelis adeliae
CCTGCCTCGCGTCCTCCTTCAGAAATCGTCAGGCGATGGCAGGAGCGCCCGCCCTGTGAAAGGGAAACGAGCGCTTCCCCGCCTTGCCGGGGCTGGAGCTGGGAAAACCTGTCGGTGCTCCACCGGGCTTGTTCTCCTGTCTCGGAGCGGGATACTCCTGTGATTTCGCCGCCCTTGACTTTGACAGTCGCTGCCCTCTTTTGCCGTCCCGTCTGCGGGACTTCCCTAAACTCCCCCGTAGTTCTCGGTGCCCTGGGCTGACAAGAGAACCCGTTGGATTCGTGGTGGCAAAACTCGCGCTTGGCCGCTCTGACGGATGTATTTTTCTCTGTGCAAAATAGCTGCGGGCTGTTGGGAGTTCTGTTTGCTAGTCTAAGTTTTGTCAAACAGCCATTCTTTGTGACTTTTTTATTTTTAAAGAGCAAAGCGTATGTGATTGTCTCCTTGCTATGTTACCTTTTTTTAAGTGCAGCCAGGTGGCAGTGAAACCATTGCTACACATTGCAGTCCGAATGTGAAAGACATTTTTAAGAATGTCCCAATTTGGGGTTTCTTTTATTGCTGTTCAGCACTTTCACTCTCAGTAGTATGCACTGTTAGAATGAGAATGGGTGTTTATCATAGACCCGTGTGAAAAAGCTGCTTGGAACATTTCACGAGTTCGGATACAAGCCATCCACAAATGGACGTTTATAAGAATTTAAGTTGTAGCAAATGAATATCTAATTATAAATGGTTATTTACGCAAGCAGAACTTTACAGAGGTCACAACCGCGTCCTGCATTATAGTGTAGAAAAGGACTAATTTTATGAACGGCCTGGCTGGGTGAGGCAGGCTGGGTTCTACGCTGTGTCTAAAAGACCACGAATAATGGATAGGAGGACTCATCCCAACATATTATCAAGGAGAAAGGCCTCAACTGAGTGACACTTTTTTCCCCAGATCTTTACAAGGGGAAAAAAAAAAACCCTATGCTTAAAGTCTGAGCAAGTTTGCCTTGGTCCTGGGAATGTGCTGTTTGCTCTGTAGATAGTCACTTGGTCAACATTCCTGCCTTCTTGATTGCCGATTAGCGCTGCTTTCCATTGGGCATTTCCTCCTGACTTTGAAAAACAATGGTGAGATAAACTGAAATTATCTGCCTTTTACCTAGACTGAGAGTAGGAGTGGAGGCTGCTTTGTTGTACACCGAAAGAAACATAGAGCTTCTTTCAGGGATAATAATCCGTAAAATTCTCCCCACTGAAGTTTTGGTGTTAGAATGAGCGTTTTTATTAGAAGAAAATTGTGGCTTTAAAAGAGACATTCCCCACCCCAGCCTCACTTAGAACAGCTGTCTCTCTCACAGTGATTAAGGTTTGTAATTTAAAAGGTTGCTGTGAGGGTGTCTATTTATAATTAAGCTCTATTTTTGATCATGTGGTTTGCCGTACAGCGTGGGGGGCTGTGGAGTTTTGCCATTGCTTTTTATTCTGTTCCAGAACAACCTTAGTGCTTTATTTTGTTCGAAACTGAATTTCCTCTGATGAAATTCCAGCAATGGCGTGACTGTGGGTTGTTGCTGTTGTTATTTGCGGAGAATGTGAGCTAAAAATTGCTACGTTTGTTTGTTGTCGCACTGGCACAGCTACGTTTTCCATTTTTCCTAGGAGAGTCAAGGCCAGGGTGAGGTGTTAGCTCAGCAGCACTGGCCACGCAAGTCCCGATGGGCTACACACCTGCCAAGGGGCCGTGCCAACCAGGCACCAGAGTGAAGGGATGTTTAAACTGGTCTGATGTATGCTGAGCCGCCCTGCTACAAACCCTTGATTTTCCTCACCTGTAACTTGAGGGCTGAGTCACTCATTTGGCAAACAGCCGCAGCACTTTAAGGGTTTATTTGCCCTTCTGACAAAAGTTACAATCCGGCAGCAGGGGACAGAGAGCAGGACCTCGGGAGTGATCCTCGGTCACTTCACTGGAGTCCGATGGCAGTCAAAGGACGTGAGGCAGCAGCTTGAGGGGGACCACTGAACAAGAGTGAGGTCCTGAGGTTGAGGAGGCTGAGCGTTACTCAAATGCTGTTCTCCCAGCTTTGCTGATAAGTCAGGGACCTCTGCCAGAGGGGAGGTGACAAACAGTTATGGGGAGTTAAATGAGTCAGTAACAGCTAAAACTCTGTAGCTGTTTGCTCCGTATCTACAACTTCAGTGCTAATTCGTGTTACCTGTTGCCATGTCTGTTACTTGTAAACTACTAATCGGTTGCTGAAACTGCTTTTGCCTTAAAGAAGATCTTGAGGTACCACGTGGAATCGTAGAAAAAGGGGGAAAAGACAAGGAATGTCCAGGTTTTCTGAGAATGAAGGGCAGCCTGTCGTATTTTGCCTAGCTAGGAAGGCTTTTGGTAGGACTTTTCAAAGACGTAATGAAAACTGCAGAGGTTTAAGACTGGCAAAATTTACTATGCAAGTGGCTGGAGCTTTGTACTTTGTGGTTATGATGATTAAGCGGAGAACCCCTTTGGGTGTGAAGTATGGTAGCGGCATGCTTTTTGCAGAATGTGGCTCGAGCAGTTGCAGCTGTTTATCTTCAGAATGTGATGCCTTTTTGGTTAGGTAGCTTTTCTACTTGCACTATTGGGTTGCTGATTTAAAAATAAAATTAACAAACAAACAATCCCCCCCCCAAACTAATCTCTGTTGGGGACTGAAAATCTAGTGAAAGGCACGTTGGAAGAATGCTGTTCTGGAGCCCTAGGTGGGGACACCTACCTATTACCATTCCTAAGCACTGTGCCCTAGGGGTATGTGATCAAGATGGGCTACTTGCCAGTGGCTGTAAAAAGATTTAAGGAAAATGTATTCTCTGAACTATGATGAAATGCCTTCTGCGATACCTGTTGGAGCTCCAGTAACACTAGGAGGGAAAGGTAAGATGCGCTGATGCGAGGAGCGGTAGTGGATCATTTTAACAGGCCCTTAGGCACAAGCTTAGCTGTGCAGGATGCCTGGATTTTTGAAGACGACTCAAAATATTCTTTGTTCTTGCTTCACAGCAACAGTATTTTCACACTTTAATATCCCTGGTCACTTAATCTATGCTTGCTTTTGTCGTGGCTGATCAAATCAACCCTAGATTATATAAACCTGCAGAGTTGGTAGTGTGATATAAGCTCAAAATGTGCTAGACAGCTTTAGAGCCATCTTTTTTCTAGAGATGTCAAGCTTGTAATTAGAATTCAGTTATTAACATGATGATTAAAATTCAGCAGTTGTTTTATGCATAATGTATGTAAAAGAGGAAGTGTCTGTTACAGAGTGGGAACAGAGGTAGGTGGACTAACAAAATTTTGCAATCGAAGTTGCAATTTAAAAGAGTCCGTAATTAGTATGCTTTCCAAATTGGTCGTACACACACTTCAGAAATCATGGTGAGGAACAAGAAATAGAAGCTCCTAGGAAACTGCTGTGTTGAAATTACTTGTGAATTTGTGGAAGTAACACTTTCAGGTAGTTAAGCACTGTTGCATCTAGAGTTTGTGCTGCTCGTTATAAATCCCATAACATTGTTGTGTGGATACATCTTCTAATTAATCACTGTAGTCTAAGCAAGGAGTTTTACAGTGATGTACTTAGTTTTTGATGGCTGTTCATTTAGAAGCATACCTCTTGGGATTTATTGTTGCAGTGCCCACAGGGATGTGTTTGCGAGAGAGAAGCGCGAATAGTGTTGAAAGTGCCATTGCTGGTTCATACTGTGCTCCTTCTCTTTTTGGATCTGCCTTGGTCCCCCACATCAGTTTGGGTCGACGTTGCCTGTAGATTAAGAATTACAGTACGTGGGAATATTTAGGAAACAATCCCCACTTGGGTACATAACTGAAGGGCTTAACGCAGGTGTGTAATTCCCCCAGGTCCTTCCATAGATCGTGATAACAAACACACTCACAGAAGGCCTAAGCGGAGCCTCCCTAAAAGCTCTTTTTCTTTCCGTTGACTGCCTGGGTACCGCATGCAGATTATACCTCTTTGGTGTCTGAAGTGAGGTGGAAAGGGTGGTGGCCATTGCAATTCTACAAAGGTGGAAGGACCTGACAGCATGTAACAAGCTCCTGTATCGCTGCTAACATCACTGTGCAGGATGAGAAGAATCTCCCTGTTTTGCAGGTGCAGAACGTGAGGTTTGGTTTGCTCAGAGCTGTGCAGGAAGCCTAGTGTATCTAGGAAACTCATATATCTGTGTCGTGCAGTTAAACTGCAAAATGATCCTTCAACCTGGTTGTAAATGTATAAGAAGGAGCGAAGGAAGAACATTATGAGAAAATATCAGTATTTCATCTCCTGCCTTTAATAGATGGAGAAAATAAAACATGGATTATTGAGCTACATTACCATGTTCTGCTGAATTGCTGCCGTTGAACTTGGAGAAATATGAATATCAAATATTCGTCATTTTTGGAGATGGAGTGCTAGATCCTCTGCAAGTTAAATTCTAATAATTCAAGTAAAGATGGAATCTGAGGCCTGCTTTAAGATAAACATTTAGTGAAATTCAGGGTCCCTTGGCTTTCCTGGGGCTTAGATTTTAGTTGATCTCTGCAAAGGAGTTGCAGAACTGCAGTAATTAAATTAGCTGCGCTCCTTAATGGTCTTTAATTTAAATAATGCTTACACATAGGATATAGCTTTCCCCATTAAAAAGAGAAGTTGCTTTTATTGACAGCTGAAATGATAAAGTACTATGATGTTGCAGAATAGAAAATAGAAAAATTACACAACTTAATGGATTTCCTTTATTTCAAGTTAGTGTATAAAGAATATTATTTAGAAAGTCTAAAAGTAAGAGAAATATTTTATATAAATAAAATAAGGCATTTGACTCAGCTAATGGAGTTTATTTTGTTTTCTAATCGCATAAATCACTGTACATATTATCCCAAAGTATAATGTCAGATTGTATTAACCTGTAACATTCATAGCAAAAATTGTCAGAATATTCAATATTTCTTTGTGAAATTCACTTACCACATTTAATTATTGCAATCATACATTCCATTCCATGTCAGAGCTTGAAAATTCATTATCAAGTCTTGTCATATAGAGTCCATATTTTTATATATGCAACTTTTTTGTTTGTCAGTTAATTAGAAGCATTTGAATTTACCTAAATTGTTCTGCTAATTTATATTAAAGCATCTGCTGTAGGCATAGGTCTTAATTTGGCAATATTATAATTAAACAGCATCACAGGTATTCTACTTGCCTTATATCAGTCTATGACTTTGACCTGATGGATACCATACAGGTTTTTTTGTCTCTCCCAAGTTGGTGCATTTGACTGTAATCCTCCTGTGTCTCTGTTAGCAACTATGACAGTGCAATTTGAAAGAAGTATTTATTTATAGCTTTAATGCTTTTTGTATTGTAGCGGTTAATTTTGGCTTTCTAGGATAAATATCAAAAGCATTTTCGATACCTTATAAAATTAGTGGAATTTCTTCTTTGTGTGTTCAAAATATTTGCCGTCTCGTGAGAGAGAGAGGTGTGTGTGTATATATATATGTATGTAGATTTTCCTTCTTTTACCTGTACTGGAGTGTAAACACCAGCAGGGACCATTTACATTTTTTTTTGTCGAATTCTTCACTGTGTGACTTTGGATTTTTGAAAATTTTTCTGTCAATTAGTTAAATTTTAGATCTGTATTAGATAAGTGTGTCTCTAATAAATCACTGCCATTAAAAGTGCAGGTGTTGAAATCAAGCAAGGGATATTCTAGGCACTGACGTTTTTCTAAGAATAGAAAGTCAGTACATTTTTGTGGTTGCCCCTGACCATTAAGATTGGAGGAAGGTTCTTGGAGAGAATTTCTAGCCAAGCCATATACAGGTAATCAGACACTACTCCTTTTCTTGCCACTGGGAGGCTCCTGTTTAGACAGAGAGAAAAATAAAATTAACATTATGAAGTCAGGGGTAGCCCTGATGACATGCATCTCACTAAATACTAAGTAGAAAACATCAGCTGTCCCTATACAACTCTGAACGTTCGTAATTAGACTACATGACTGTTTTATAAAGCACAAAGCTACCATTAGGCCTTAATCTTGCAAACTCTTGCTCACCTGGTTAGCGCCATTAACATGGCTAGTTGTACTGGACACGGACTGCTTGTGATTGTAGCTTTGAACTGGTAAAGAAGCATTTTTGGGGTCATAAAACCCCCATGTAATATGATTTTTAAAAAGGATAAAAATACAGTACGTGCACAGTTTTGCAGTCCATCAGCTTATTTTCTGATCTGTGACTACTGTGAGATGGGAGTTTTAAAGTATGGGTCAATTTATGGTAAACATTACCTGATCACCCCTTTTTTGGAGACTGAATTAATAGGGCTAAAGAGGTTTATCTACTCTAACTAAAAATTGATTCTGAAAATGGCTTTTTTTTTGGTAATTTTATCGGTGGCCTCTTTTTCTTTATGGAATTGCATCGTCCTTATTCAGTTTCATATAGTTCCAAGTAGATTTTGGCTAACAACTCCATTTGTTGTGTGCAAACCAAAAGAATCCTTTCTCTAACTTTAAGTTGTTAATTGTTGGGGGGAAAAGAAAGGAAAATGTGTATTTTCTGCAGGTGAGTAAGCAAGTGTAACACTCAATATGTAGATTTGGATGTGAAGATTACATTTTTGACACATTTTTATGAGTGGAGCTTTGTTTTAAGCTATGAAGAACTACTAGGAAAGATTCCTATTCAGTGTAGTCCCAGAGAACCATCAGTCCAGATGCAAGTCCTTCAAAAGGTCCTTACTTCACTGAGGGCAAAAATAATCCTTTAACACAAGCGTTTCTGTTGCTCTAGTCCAGAATCCCTTTACACATTAGATTATTCTCTAAGTTAGAACCAAAATCTTGCAACTTACAGGACAATGAGGTTAGCTGCCCTCGAATGCTCTTGTAAGAGTTCATTCAGACGGACTTGGCGGTAACTCTGATTAAAACAAAACGGGGGGAAAAGAAAAAAAAAAATCAGTTAGGTCAGTGATCCTCAGTTCTGGTGCCTTATGGACTTCTACACTACCCATTGCCCACAAGATTTACTGCTGTTGCTTTGGCAGCATTGAAAGCCAGGTCTGCTCTGTGGTCCAGCATGATAGAGATGGCAAAATAGGAGGCTAAGCCATGCTTCTTGATTAGTACAGTTACCTGGGGGGCCGGGGTTGTTCACTGTGTAAGATTTCCTGGGGCTGGAGATTATTTTTGTACTGACGCAGTACCAGAGCTGGCTCAGACATAGTTTTTAAGTATTTCTTTGGCTATGAAGTATAGCTGTTCGGGAACTGTGCAGAGACTCTTTTGTGCTGTTGTTTGATGGCGGTTAATATAGCAACTCATCTGTTTTGTAAGTCTCCAGCTGCCATGCTGGTAGGGCTGAACGTCGGTGTGTCAATGAACACCTTGCCAGAAGTTCACCTCTTAAACAAAAGACCAGGAGTCTGGAGTAAGACTTAGCTGCTTTGTGTTGTGTATTTGTGTGGACTTTTACAGATTGCGTAAATGGCTGTTACCTTGAGATTCAGCCAAGATTACTTCACGATCAGGCTCAGGCCCTCAAAGTTTTTATAACTTAACACAAGTCATAGGGAACAAGAGACCAGGGCAGGTTTGTGTACAGGGAGATTGCAGCATGGGAGATGGATGTATCTTCACTGGTCTTATAAATTATTCTCTCTTTCTCTGGAGAAGGTAAAAAGCTGTTTTTTCTGCATTCAGACCTTAAATTTTCCTTCTCTACAGAAATTTTGCTGTTCTTTTACACATGTTATATAAGTAAGAATCCTCATAATTTAGCCAGTTGTTATCTCATGAGAATCATCCTATAACATCACTCTTTATCTGTGCTGCCAGGTTTTTCTCTCTTGAATTTTAAATGTGTTCTAATGTCTTCCATAAAGTTCCCAGAACTGCCTTACTTCTGAAGATAAGGGGCATGTCTTTCCAGGTGTGTAAGCTGAATTTTTGTTGCTGTTCTCAATTTATAGAGAGATTTGGCATTTTCATAGTGCTGACTGCTTTCAAGCTGTAGGGTTTTTTCCTGGTTCTTTAGTTAGTGACCTAGACAAGACCAAGCTTAATCACGCATTTTTTTTCCTGTTGTATCCTCACTGGTTCTGCACACAAGTGTGTATATCTGGGATTATCTTGCCGTTGTCTTTTATACTGAGATGTTCTAAGGGCTCTGACTCCCATGTTTTGATGATTTATGCTGAGAGCACTTCAGAAGTTTTCTGCCCACAGCTGACTACCATAACTTTATGCTGGTTATCAAATCTACGAAAAGGGTAATACAGTGAGCAGTCAGTCTGCTTCCCAGCTGCTGCAATCGGTAGTATAGTGTGTTATCTTAAATCACCATTGATTTCAGCTTATGTTAATATGTCAGGCTGTGACCTCCAGCGGCTCTGAGCTCAGACTCGCAATCCTTGCTCCGCTGAGGAAGATACCAGCACCATAAAGTGGAGATAACTAAACTCTCAGTGCACTCAGGTTAATCCAACAGGAACCATAAATAAAATTGCTAGATTAATTCTCAGAGAGTTACAGAAGAACTTGTCTCTCAAGGGTGGAAGAGTTTGCAGTATCCTTTCGGCACTGGCCTGATGAAGCCTGGCGGTTCATTGCTAAGAAGGTATGTTCCAACAAGATTAAAGAGCAGCCCAGGCTCTAATTCACCCAGTGGATCAGGCAATGTCAGCCTTAGAGTGCCTCTGAACTGTGGGGGAGCTCCTGTGTTGTAGGCAGGTTTAGTCTTCACGCTGCCATTGAGGTAAGAATCCATGTTAAATCTTGCCTTTGGAAAAATTCCTAGAGCCGGTTGTAGGGTCTGGATTCAGTTCTAAACTTCCCAAAGCAGTGAATGTTTGGAACTGCACTCTTTAAGAGGCTCAAGCTCTAAAACAGTGGAGCCATTTAATAAACCTCTCAGCAGATCTTACTAGCCCGGGCTCAGCACAGTACTGTGTGGCTTCTGGTTCAGAGGTGGTTTTCATCTGGCTGGCTCTGATGTGGGCAGAGCTTCTCCTCAGCCTGGAAAATACTGTGTAAACGTGCCAAGGTCTTACAGAGTGCTGAATAATGCAATCGCAACACACCTCTGCAGTGTTTACAATATAAATCCAATCTGTAAATATCAAATACAGGTTTGTGCACGTCATGTTTCTAATTCCATATCTGGTATTTCACATTTTCTTACTAGTTGCTTCAAACATCTGGAGTGTAAGAAAAGGTACAGATGTAAAAAGGTAGGCAAGGCTTTACCTTCTCCTTGAATGCTTCCAGCTCTGCATCTGTAATTTTCCATGGAGTCTCTCGCTTTAATTTCTCAGCAGTTGTTATATCTTTGCAGCTTTCATGGAGGCGATATGGCTCAATCATCTCTTCAAAGAATTTCCAGCTGAAACAGGAATTACAAAGGAGGCCTTGCTGCAGGGTATGAACTCGCTAACTTATTCCACAGACACTGTGTATGGCAGGCCCCGCTGCCTATAATTGTAGCTGAAAAACACGCAAAATCTTTAACCGTTCTTTGCGACATTGTGCCCCAAGTTGTATCTGTGCCACTTCAATATGTTGGGGTTATTTGAGGATAATTAAAACGTTATTTGAGGATAATTAAACACTGCATTTGGCCTATTATCGTTGCAGAGAATTTTCTGTATTTTCCTGGCTGTAGCAAAAATACTGAAGTGAGTTCTACAGTAACTCCAAACAGCAGTATGTTGGTTACTAATGTTAACAATGACTATGGGTCTCCTCATAAATACTGAGCTGCTGTTATTGTTTTAGCATTAACTGGAGCAATCACCCGACTGATAGTTGTACTGTCACAGTTTTAATGAAATGGAGAAACAGGTGATCTAAATCTCCTGTAGCAAGGGGCTGAAGGAAATGCTGTAGGTTTTTTGCTATATGGGGGCTCACATTCGTGTTCGTTTCCCAACTTTTCCACAGATTTTCTCTCTAAATTTCAATTTGTTTCTTGAAGCTTTTGACTGTCATCATCTGGAGAAGCTTATCATCCTTCTGTACTTCCCTGCTTGCCCCTTTGTTGAAAGTCTCTATCATCTCACAGAGACCTCAGGGAGTGTCTTTAATATAAATGTAAGTGTGTTTCTAGGAACACTTTACGCTGAGAGGCCTCAGTGTGAAGTGAAACGGGAGGCTGGGCACAGGTTGGACTTTGCTATATGGCCGGGAAGTCAAGAGATGGGTTAAAGGCCGTGACGTGCAGCATTTAATGTTGCTGTTGCTAAGCTGGCAGAGAGTTTGTCAACATCCTTAGTGTCTGTTTCAGTATGTAAAATAGTGATAATCCTCTTATTATTAGTGAAATAAATGGGATGCCAGCTGGGAGAGAGATACAGTGGTCTAGCAAGTGTCTGGCACTATATTCACTTGTTCTGTTCAGATAGTGCTGATGCAGCAAATGTGTTTGATTTTTATGTTAACGCCAGATATGAATTCTTTTTGATAGCTTTTATTTACATAAAATCACTGCATAGTACTGGAAAAAAGAGAAGTATTTTGCACAGTTCTTTATATAATTAAAAAATATTAACTGAGAGATCAAGAGGGCACTAATAAGTGACTTCAGGTATCTAGTAATAAAATCTTTATATTCCTTAATTGCATTTCCTAAGTCAAAATCTCCAAGGCACTGTAGAAACACTGGTGAATCTAATACTGTTTTTGCAAAGTTGTGTGTGTGTGTAGAAGCGGGACACAGGAGGATTAAGAGACTAACCTGAGATTGCACTTGAGCTCAGAGGAAAGGCTTTGGGTGGAGAAGAGGAGCCCTTTGACTATGAAATAGCTATGGACCTATCAAGAGGGGAGGAAGGGTTGGGATGGAAGAGAGCACAGCAAGGTGAGAACATTTTCAGAGGATCTTTAAGATCAAGAGCAATATTGTGAATTGAGTTAGGATTCAGTTATTCCCTGACCAACCTGCTATATGCTTTTGTTTACATAAAGCAGAAGAAATAGGTGATTTCTATAGAGAGATGTTTTTAGAAAGCAAGGACTTGAAGAATTTTTTTTTTTTGTTAATACAGTTGGAGGTGGAGCTTCCTGAGCACTGTTTTACCAACTTCCTAACCCCTGCCTAAGAGCGTTACTTTTTAAAAACATTGAATCTTCATTATATTTGAGTGATAGGGGAGTATTATAATATTGTCCTCATGGGAGAGGAGAAGTACGCTTATGTTTGGCCAGAAAAATGTTAAGTTTATGAATTCATGGTAAAACCCAGAAGGCTGAGTTGGCAGAGATGGTGAGTTTCCAAGAGAACTGTGACTGACTGATTAATATGATGAAGTGAAGTCTATTGCAATGTAAATAGATACGAAAAGCCATCATAAAATGCCTGTTAAATTTAGTGGCTCGTAAGTATGGTGTCTCATTAGTCTTTATTAAAACTAAGTCTTATGATTACAACATAAAGAAAAGGGCTGCCTATAGTTTTGACCCTTTGAGTTGTGATTGTTAAAAGGTTCTTTTCTTTTTCCTGCTCTAGGTACTTGGAAAATGATTGCAATAAAGTGACAGTGTTATTCTTTGTGGTGTGTTTTGGTTTTTTTAATGTTCAACATAAAAGAAACAAGCTCTTGATAAAGGCCTGCTGCTAAATAATGGATTTTGGTAATGTTTCTTACCTCTCTTTGTTGGGCTTTATATTGATATCACAAATGATATTAATATCAGCGAATTTTATTCTGAATTTGCTTAGAAGCGAAGCCATCCTGAAAACAAAAGAGAGAACATTTTATCACTATATTTCTGAGTGCCTTGCATCAAAGAGCTCTCATAAATGAGTTAAGATATCAAACGCAGTTGTCTCATTATCTTTAACTATATGACAAATTACTTTAAATGCTTTAGTGTTTCAGTTTCCAATTACAGAACTGGATTGATGTGATTGCTGTAGTATAATTCATTTAACTGATGATCGATGAAAATCACAAAAAATAGAAATGAATAGCAGACAGAGGGAAGGGTGTTTACATTTTGGGAAAAAATGGTACTTTTAAATATTTGCAAAGGCTTGAATTATAAAGGAAAAATATTCAAAATACAGTAGGACAGAATTCTCCAATACTTAGAAAAGGCTTCTGTTATTCTATTATTATCAGAATTCTGTGCGTGGAGTATGTACAACACTGGTAGTGTATGTGTTGGTGAAAATATGGTCCGGAAGGTTGATAGGCAATACTCAAAGAATCTTTTCCATTTATGAATTTATATTGATCTACTCACATGTTTCTTTACATGTTTCATAAAAGAAAATACTTCGTTTTTCTGCCCCAATGGGCAGGAGGAATAGTTTATAGCTTTGTGTGTGTTTGTGCTGAGGTTAGAGAGGTTTAGTTAGGTCAGTTTTGCCTTTGGTTGAAGCATGGTTGGGAACTTGTATCTTAGTTTGTTTTCCTCTTTTTTTGGGGTGGGGGTTGTTTGGGGGTTTTTTTGGTATATAAGCTCTGGAATTTGTAAAGGTCAGAAAGTTCCTCGGAGCAAACCATGATAGAAATACGTATTTGCTTATGACCTGAGAATTTACTTGTTCTTTTTTTATATAATAAGAACACACTGCTTGTATAAATCTTGATGTCCCTTGGGGCAATCCTTGTTTTGAACACCAAAAAGAGCAAAGTCTCAACTTCTGTGGAAAGGTTTTAATATTTGGGGAACTACACATTAGCAAAAGTCCAGATAAATTTAATTTCTGACTTGGAAATACAACGGATGAAATTGTACTTGGATGTTGTTGTATTTGATCTACCTAGGGAATGGAATAGCCACCTGGCCTCTGGATTTGTCTCTCTGAAGGCTTCTGTGTGTGGTGGGTATTATGCTGTTGAGGAAAGCTAGTGTTTAGGTAGAAATACATACACATACTGTTTTCTTGGAGACAAACTAGGCCATTGTCAACTGTACTGACCGTGCTGTTCACTCTGGCTTTTGTAGGACAAGCAGTGTATACAGGTGCCAGAACTGCCTCTGTGAAGATCTGTCATATTTTGACAAATCCCACCTGATGTCAAAACTTCCTGCTTCCTCTCAACGAGATTTGGAGACTTGAGTGCCGAGATCCAGGAGCCGGTTGCGGTCCTGAACAGCCAAGCTTGGGCAGACTCTGGCCAGGGAGCAGAGAACGCTTCCCTGCAGGTCCTTGAGCAGCTGTAAGGCTTTTTTTTTTTTCACCCAATGATAAGAACAGTTTGTACAAACACTTGTGAATCTCTTCTACGGAAGTATGTTAACTTTGGGGTAATCCTGACAACTGACAGAACCACAGTGGAGTAAAGTTTGCTTTATGTGAAAGCAAAAGCTTAAGGGAGCATCCCTGTGGCAGCTGTCTTTTGGAGGCACTGTCTCATGATCCTAGTGATGCTGGCTAAATTCTAACTCCTGTCCTTGCATCAGTCTTGCTTGTTTTCCACTGGAGTCTTGCTTGGATATGTTGTTTTTAACTCACTACATGGTTGCTGCTGCTCTTTGTTAAGCAGTTACTGACTTCCATCCCAAAATGGCCTGCTTCCACCAGTGATGAAATGGCTGTGCCTCTAGTGTGTAAAGTGTTTTGGAAGGAAAGGTCCTATATACGGCGATGGTGAAAATAAGTTTATATTAGTACCTTTCATTTGCTTGAAGGTGAATGATGATTATGAAATCTAGACTTTTTTTTAAAAAGCTAAGTCAAACCAACTTTGTCTTAAAGTTCATTAACTTGCTCTTTACCTTCTTTGCATTTTACCATTTTACGGTTCATCACATTTATGTGAGCTGTCTATGGTATTTGCATATGAGAAGCTTCATGTGCAATTTCACTTACTGTTAACTGGACAATCTCTTGTAAATCCCATAAAACTGATTATATTCTCATTACGGAGTGCAGACCGCTCTT
>NW_008825430.1:3238137-3254119 GCF_000699105.1 Pygoscelis adeliae
GAAGGGAATATGAGCTATTAGTGGGAAAAATTGCTGGATGTGAGTTTCCTTTGGTAATCACCGTTTACACTGAGCCTTGAGAGCTATGCCATAAGCTCAACACCTTTCTATCAAGGACATCCATTTTTTTTTGCAAGCTGCCCACAGTACAACAAACCAGTTGTGCTGAGAAATTCCCAGCTTCCCACTGTATATGCATTATATTCAGCATCGATTCAAAGTCTTTAAATGATGAGGCAAATATAGTTATATTTACACTAGTTTTTCTTCTTCAATCCTGTTGGCTTTTCCTCCAGTGAAAATCCTTAATTTGCAATTTTTCCACTTCTTCCTGATAGTTAGAATGTAAGGAATTAGGATTGTTAGACCTGGAGGAACATATAAAATTGCAGGAAGATCAAATTAGTGCATTGTGTGGTAAAAATTCCATCCTTCACTTTGGCAGTGTTGGACGTAAGTTAATCTTAGAACATTTAAGCCAGACAGAAAATTGACTACGTAATCTTAAAAGAAAACAGTTTTGTGCAAGTTCCCAAGTCTGTTTTTATGTCTGGTAACACAGAAATCTCTCTCCCTGCAGTTCTTACTCGAATTCCTTACCTCCATCATCGAACAGCCACCAAATGTCAATTGTACCTTTTCCTTGCTTCTTTTTAAATTGAGTGCTGGCTTCTAGCAGCTTCTGATTGAATTCACCCACGTGCATTGACTGTATTGTGTTAATGGTGCTCTCTGTAATGAGAAAGAAAAGATGTGGAGGGATTTCTGACGAGTGAGGCAACAAGTAGCTTTAGGGAGCCAAGTGGAGAGAAAACTTCAGGGAAATGAACTGTTTCTGACATATTTTCTATACTTTAAATCTGAAAAAATTTACAGTGCAGGACTTTTAATATACCAATACGCACAGGAGCCAAAGCTTCTGTAATACTTTGTCACTAGATTATAACATCTTGAAAAGGGTTATCTGATTATTTGTTCTCTGGATCTTTTTAGTTACCCTAAAATTCACTAGGGCCTTAAAAAGCAATTGGGAAATATCTGACAGATTTTAGAAGTAAATGGCATCGTTTTGCATCACGTACAAGCTCAGCTGCCTGTTGTAAGATACAGAGCTCCCTGAAATGCACAGTAATGGTGGACAAAGAGAGCTAACAGGGTATAGCGAGAGCACAGGTGAAGCTAAGACTGGAAGGCAGAAAACATAAGCATATATGGCAACTTCCCTATGCTTGAGAGGGTCGTTGTTAATTGAAAATAAACTTTGATTCTTGCTGTTTGCTTGGCTGGCTTTAAAAGGTACAGTCTTGCCTGTGTACTCACAATATCTTCTCTCACTCCATCTTTTGAAACCTGTGGCTTTATTACTGCTTCTCTTTCAATGATTTCAAAGAGACTGTGTCAGAGCAGTATTTTAAATGGAGCAGACAGGCTTCTTTAGAGGTTTTACTCTGATCTTCTAGGTTCTGAAAATGCTTTGTTTGGTTTTCCTGTACTTCTAGAGTGTGGAGAGGATAGTTCTAAAGCAGTTATTGGCTTTCCTCTACAGTTCTAGCATCTATGCTGGAAGATGCAACAGCTCTGGGGAGGATGAATGTATAAGCAAAACGGAGAGGCAGGGATATTTATTAACATCATCTATCTCATATATAGAGCCAAAGATATTTATTAACACCATCTATCTCATCTATAGAGCCTAAGTGTGTAATATGTATTTCCTTTATGCCTTTCTGAACTAAATCGCGAAGGGTAGTTGAAACAGGGGTGCACATTCTTGTGGTATTTGTTATAAAAATATCTTCTTCTGAAGCCTGCAAAATGAACTGAAGTCTGCCAAGTAAAGAATAATGACACGTTATGTTTTCAGTCTGTAGATCTTCCTGATACCTGTGGGAGTTGCGTGCACAGCCAGATGTAATAGTCTCTGCAGGTGAAAATTCTGAAAATACTTGTCTGCATACAAGCATGGCTTCAGGTTGGTCATTACCATTACAGCCTAGCAATTGTGAAATGAGACCTTTGATTCTGTCTGTATTTCTGTATCATTTTGCTATATCTGAAATGTAATTTTGATTTCATCACCTACACATTTAAGTTATGTGTTAATTAGTTATTTGACAGCATGCTGTATATGTACTGTCAGTACTTTTACCACCTTCATTTGTGCATTTTTATGAAATTATGCTTAGAATATACAGCAGTAGTGCTATTTTACCTGTTTTCCAGCTGGGAACTGGGGGTGTGTGTGTGTGTACTGAGTAAAGTGAGATTGCTTGTTCCCTGAATATTGTGCATATGTTCCTGTTTTCTTTAAAGAGGAGAAGAAAAGGTCTCTGTTAAAAAACTGAAAACTCCCTATTAAAAAAACCCAACAAAACAAAAACCAACTTGTTCTGTATTCCTCAAACTTTAATAACCATGTGCTATGTTTGACAAATAGAATTCAACGTAAGCTGAGCTGAGAAGCTCATCTAGCAAATGAGGGGGGGGAAAATACTTGTATTGTACGAGGTAGCGTGTCCTATCAGCAGAGGACACTCACTCTATGCTGCATTACAAGGTTGTGGCCACCAAGGCAGGTTTGCACAGGGTAGGTCCTGTTCCAGGGGCTTCTGTGCGCTTCAGGAGTTTTGGCCTTGGAGTCAAAGTCCAGTTTGCATATTGGTGAAAAAGTGATGCACTGAAGGGTTGGGGAGAAGTTGTCATTTTGGAACTTACCCTTTTTTGTTTCATGTTTTGAGATATTGAGCGTGCCGGCTTTTCTGAGGAATCCACAGATGCCACTTTTTCCTTCTTCAAAATCATTTTCTTTAATAGTAGCTTCCAGTGCCAATCTCTCCTGCTCCAGCTTCTCTAATTCCTCTGTATATTGGGAAAAGTAAGGGAACTGGTAACACATCGCTTTCTATTTTAAATTAAATCACTTAGTGAAATAATGGCGGTGATGTAATTTCTGTTGTGGTACTTTGTACGCAATGTAAAGCTGCTGGGAGGAAAAACTCTTTTAAAATGCTTTTTCCTTGCAAACCAATAGGGAGGAAGAAGCTGAAGTCATCTCTGGACACCCTAAGTTAGGGTGCCCACGCCTACAGCAGTGGTGTGTACTAAGGTGCTACTCAGCTGCTCTCAGATTTCCTCTTCCAGATGAAATTAGTATTACTGTATTTTATAGTATTATTTATTGTATTATTACTTGAGATACTATTTATTGAGTTATGTTTGTGGATTTGTTTGGTTGGTTTCTTTCCCCAAGAATTTGAAAACGCATTAGGAAAGCTGTTTTCTTAAAGTTAGAAAGCCGATGTATTGAGTTCTAGCCCTTGGGTCCCTATTCTAAGAACAAGGTCACATGGCTTTGGACTTTGGGATTCGCAGAAATACATAAAGATCCTGAATATGCGATCAGTTTCTATGCTGAAGTATTTTTAATGTTTTGATTTTTCAGTATTCACTGCAAAGATGTAAGATTTAGCTAACCGATTCTGTAAATTCAGTAATATAAAAGAACAATTTCATCTTAGCAATATTAGACTTTTGCTTAGAAAAAGGTGCCATGTGTTAGAATCATAGAATCGTTTAGGTTGGAAAAGACCTTTAAAATCATCAAGTCCAACCGTTAACCCAGCACTGCCAAGTCCACCACTAAACCATGTCCCTAAGCACCACCACGTCTACACATCTTTTCAATACCTCCAGGGATGGTGACTCCACTGCTTCCCTGGGCAGCCTGTTCCAATGCTTGACAAGCCTTTCGGTGAAGAAATGTTTCCTAATATCCAATCTAAATACCTCCAGGGATGGTGACTCAACCACTTCCCTGGGCAGCCCGTTCCAACGTTTAACCACTCGTTCAGTAAAGAAATTTTTCCTCACATC
Source organism: Pygoscelis adeliae (assembly GCF_000699105.1). NCBI lineage: Eukaryota > Metazoa > Chordata > Aves > Sphenisciformes > Spheniscidae > Pygoscelis > Pygoscelis adeliae. Next base: position 3,242,011 of record NW_008825430.1, read on the forward strand.
CAATCTAAACCTCCCCTGGTGCAACTTGAGGCCATTTCCTCTCGTCCTTTCGCCAGTTACTTGGGAGAAGAGACCGACCCCCACCTCGCTACAGCCTCCTTTCAGGTAGTTGTAGAGAGCGATGAGGTCTCCCCTCAGCCTCCTTTTCTCCAGGCTAAACAACCCCAGCTCCCTCAGCCGCTCCTCATAAGACTTGTTCTCCAGACCCCTCACCAGCCTCGTTGCCCTTCTCTGGACACGCTCCAGCCCCTCGACGTCCTTCTTGTAGTGAGGGGCCCAAAACTGAACACAGTATTCGAGGTGCGGCCTCACCAGTGCCGAGTACAGGGGGGGCGATCGCTTCCCTGGTCCTGCTGGCCACACTATTGCTGATACAGGCCAGCATGCCATTGGCCTTCTTGGCCACCTGGGCACACTGCTGTGTTATTGTGGAATATGGTGAGGCACTAATTAATATGATACAGGCATTTGCCTGCAGAAAGCTTTTTCATAAGGAAAACTTCTATTTGAGTAATACATGGACTAAGAGCGAGGTAAATTCATTTAAGACATTGTGTTTAAAAAAACCAAACAAACCCAAACCCTCACTAGCTAGACATTATTAGCTCCGTTGGCACTCTTAATTGCCAACAGAAAAGAATATTTCTTTTACTTTAGAATCCATGACAGCCATGTCTTCTGATTATTAGACATGATGATAGACACTAACTTGATGGTTACTCAAAACTAAAATTTCAGTTTCTCTATTAAACAGAATGCTGTAGCAAGTATAATAGAATAGTGATCTCTTTTTTTCCCCACTACAGAGACTTTGCTTCTAAACACTTCTGCATATTTGAGGATTTTCCTTCCTCCCCACCCCCCTCACCCTCCCCTAGAGAACATTTGCTAGTTTGTAAGAATGCAAAGTTGGTATTTGCTGTAACTTCACTGGTGTTCTAATGACTGTCTTCTGAGCAGTCAGTTTTTGACTTACAGCAAGCAAAGAGACGGGCAGATCTCTCTGAGGTATCAGCAAGGGGGAGGAAAAAAGCATGATTAGTTTGGAATTTTTTCTTAAGTCCCCGTAGTTTTGCCCTGTAGCTCTCCACACACATCAAGCTGCCAGAGAGTCTGCTGGGTGAATATTCATCTTCCCCTGTTTCTTAAAGGAGTCTCTGGCACCTTTTAATTCCGAGAGGTGATTTGCTTTTGAGGGTCGCCTCATCCTAGAATACATCCTCTTTAATGGGGAGTTCATTTTTATTTTAATTAGCTGAGGTACTTATGTCCTTTCCGGGTGTTCTCCCCAGCAGTCCTGACCGCGGTCTGTGTGTCTCTGGGAAACTGGGGAGAAGCTGGAGGCAGATTTACAGCAGGCGGCAGCAAAGCGTCGCCATTCTTCTTATGCCTGCCTGTGTTCCTTCTCTACAGATTTTATCTAATTCATTTATAACACAAAAGATTTCTCTGGTGGGGAGGACAAGGGAGGCTAGGAGTAATGTCCAGGTTTAGGCTGTATCTGTCTGCGCAAGTGGACAAACTTACGAGAAGTGGGGAAATTATCATACTGAAAACCTAGAGAATTGTTCTGATGGGGTTTTTATATGGAGTCATTCCCTCCTCAGGGTAACTGAGGAACCGGTAAGACCCCCGTGTCCTAAAGATGAAGAGGAAAAATGAAGGCCACCATTGTATGTGGCTCTTGGAAGCCCTTCGTTTGGGTGCAGCTGCCTGCATGCTCTGTCTCCCTCTACCTTTTCCACCCAGATGGCATGTCTCCCTGAATGGTGTGGTATGGTGGAAGGTTTTCCCTTTCCCCCTGAGATGTGCACCGCTAACCTAAGGAAGAATGGACAAAAAGGTGAAAATGAGAACTGATGTTTCCTGTGGGTTCCAGGTTTTTGCATGGGTGGGAACTTTCTGGGTCCAGCGTTCCACAGAGGCGGTACCAAAAGTGCAGCTCCCTGATTCCCGCCAGTCCCAGAGATCTCAGGTAGGCAGAGGGAGGAAGATGTGCCAAGAGCAGGAAGGAAACATGCCGCAGAGTGACCGGTTGCTGTGGCACAGCATGATTTTACTGCTTTAGTCTGTGCCTGTGCTGGAAGCGCTTTGGGAGTTGAGTTCTCTGGTGTGCGGAGCCCCTTAATGTGTGAGGCTTGGCCTCCTTCTGTCACTGCCCGTGCTTCAGCAAGGATTTCGGGCAGGATTGAAACTGCAGAAGCAAGGAGGAACTATAGAAGTTACGGGTGTAGGAACTATTCTAGAAACCAGATGGCGACTCTAAGAGTATCGGTCAGATTCCTTCTTGTGCTGAGCATGTAACCAGCATAGATATTCAGCTACTGATTCACCACATACCTTGAACCTGGAGGACCTGAGATATATCAAATCCTTGGCTAATTCTGACGATAATCATGCCGAGCTCAAAATCAAAGGCATCACTGAAAAGAAAGAAAAAGAAGAATAAATATCCTTTCACATCACGTATGTCAATGAGAAAAGCTACTTTGGGCAGATCAGTAGAGTTGTTAGTGCTCACAGGGAGGTGTTACTGCCATGTACTAGGCTGCTTTAGGTAAAATTGCAGAAGGAATTGCCCAAGATTAAGTAAAGTACTGTCAAATTTCTTCCCTCATTTAAAAAAAGGGTATCATTGGGCATGGGAACACATAGGTTATTTCTGAAATGGGTCTTTCTGACAACACTTTTTAGGAACTAGGTTGCCATTGGGTAATTTTTTTTTTTCTCCCTTCTCTGAGGAAGTAACAAAGCTGGGGTGGGTTTTGTTGTTCTTTAACTCGCTTAAGCTTTACAAGTGAATTTTGAGCAAGAATCTGGGAAGCCTGTTTCTAAATGACTGTTTCCTGGCTAAATCCCAACCCACAGAGCTGCTGAGCCTTAGGCACACATGAGATTTGAAGCAAGGCTCTTCCTCTGTCTCCTAGGCTTAAAAGAAGAATTCCATGATGTTCTTTTATTCCCTAAGGGTTGTTTTTCTCTGAGCTCCTGCCCACTAAAAATGGGAAAATACAGTTCTGCAAAAGCACTGCTGACAGCAGTGCGGCTTCTTTATGTAGCATTGTCAAGCCACATCAGCTCTGACAGCGCCAGATGTTTGCTAAGCAGATCTTGCTAGGTGTGTGAAGCCAAGGAGCCTTTTTTTAATGGGCAGAAACTTCTGTTACAGAGCTAGCATGTGTGAACCCAGATCTGTAGGCGTTTTCTTACATTGTTTCTACACGTCAGACTCTGTATGGAAATGCTATATTAATCTAGTCTAAGAGGAGTAAAAAAGGAGATGCTGAACGGTGACTTACTGTATAATGCCCACATAGTTTTCAACTTGCGTGGCAGTGGCATTTCTCCAGTCCTTCTTAAATCCAATCACCAAGGTATTTGGTTTCATTCTACCCAAGCCTGAGGCCTAACAATATTAAAACACTGCTTGAGAAGGTACACACACATGCTTTTACTGTAAATGAAAAGTAATGGCAAAAGATAACTGAAGTAATGTTCTGGAGACACTTACAACTAGATTGCATTTCATGAATGTCCTTCATGCTCATACCCATGCAGAAAGCAGAAAGATTAGCTCTAAATCATTCCAACTATAAATGATTTTAGATGACAGAAATGTAGTTTTGCTAAATTAGCATTCATTTGCATTTCTTCTGACATGCTCTCATTAAAATGGTTCAATAACTTGGAATCAAGAGAGTTCAAGCACTGTTTGTATGCTCATTCTAACATAATAGCATAAAGCTTTTATCAGATTTGGAATACTCAATAGATGAACTGGGTCTAAAGTCTCTTAAAACACCTCAGATATGCAGAGGAGGCATACCCTCTTAAGAATAATTTTTTTTCCCGTGAACTTAGGAACTGTTGCCGTTCTGTTTGCTGCATTCTTTCCAAAAGATTATCCAAAATTAGCTGAGCGTGCTTTATAGATAAAATTACAGTTTATAAACAGGAAGAGCAAATGGTTTGTCAAGATATTAGATTGCCTGCAAAACTGTGTCTGGATGCTAAAACCTGAACAAGTAAGGGTTGTCAGATCTAGATTCAGCTAACATGATTTTTATAGAAATCTGAATATTCGGTGTCTTGGGAAGGTTCAGGAGGAGACCCACAAATACACCAGCTTGTCAAGCTGTTACACCTCCCAATTTTTACTACTAGCAAAAAGAAAATAGATAAAAACTGTTGGAACCTTGGTGGGGTATTTTGAGTAGCACTGATACATCTGCAGTGTTTACATTGAAATGAATAATTGGTTGGCAAAGCAATGCAGATGTCCTTAGGTTACAATAATGATGATATGGTTATCCTTCTGTTTGCTGGAAGGGAATTATTTGTGGTCCAGTAGTTGACTTTGGCAGTAGTGTTTAAGTAGGAATGGAAAGGCAAAGGTCATCAGACTGTAACAGTTCTCAAAAACATCAGACGGATCTCCTACCGAGCCAACGTATAAACCCAAGATGAAGTGTCCTTGTGAGGCTTTGATAGAACAAAGGGATCTTTATTAATAATATTTCATCTTGCTCCATTGTACTGTCCATTCAGCAAGCGTACGAGGAGCACTGGTAGGCTGCCAGTGGGTGACTGTTACCCAGAGTATTTTAGTCAATTCCTACTGTCTCAGTTTGCACTGGTGTCTTTTCAGCAGTGTATTTTGTGCAAAGGATGGGAATTTTTTTCTACATTTTGCCTCAGTACCTGTATGTTTAAATATTCATGGGGGGGGGGGAGGGAGATGGGAAATATGAAAACAGTGCCTCTGTGCCTTCATTAAGGCCATTTTAAATGGACTGTTGGAAATGATCTGCTCTATTCTTAGAGTAATAGAAAAATATTGCAGACTCTTTTATTTAGATGGCCTTCTCTCTGTTTGCAGAAAATGTATATTACACATTTTCAGTTTTCAACGAATGCAAAAATATTCTCAGATACTTAATACACTGCGTAAATACCAAACAATAGCATTGAAGTGTATCGAGTGTTGGCTGCACAGACATTCATATGTTGCCCTGTAGATGCCTCTCTCTTTTTATAATAGTGTCTTGTTCATTTATGAGAGAAGCAGTCTGCTTTGTCTCATCATTCCATGGCCCAGAACTAGATCTCTTTATGAAATAACCTGTAATATAAATACATGTACCCCCAGAACGCCCTTTCTGTTTATAACATTATCCATATATACATAGGACTTCTTAACAAGTAAACAGTAATGCTTTCCATAAAGGGATGCTTTGATGTAACACTCTTCTATGTGTTCTGTAAACAAAAAGCTTACTTGAAGTAGACTTTTGACTCCATCTCTGAAGCTGTCAGCTGCCACTGCTGCATAAAAGGCTTTTCTTTTGTTCTTTGTGAGCCAGGCCTGCTTTTTTGCCATGCCACTGTTCATCTCCTTAACACACAGCTTGCGTGGTCCCTGCATGATACAATAAAACATTATTAAGAAGGCTTTGTATTATACATCACACAGTGATTTTGAAGGAGTTACCTAGTCTGCTGTGGGAGCAAATGGAGAGAGTCAGAAAAATACATTTCCAACAAGAGTCCACAGAGATTCAGCCCTTTGAAAAGAACTGTGCTGCTAACATAATTCACATTCTGTTCGAGAGGGCTGAGGCTGTTAATGCTACTTAAATATAGTGATTCTGACAGAAAGAAGGACTACTATGGATTGTAACATCTTGGAAACATATCTAAGGTATGATAAAGCAGCTCAGAGTGAATAAAGTCCCTCCCTGACTTGACTACATAAACAAGTCTCAGCAGGTCTAAATACACGTGGTTAAGCTCCTGTCTACTCATAGTGAGAGAAAAGGGTTGTTGCCATACAATTAAAGGTGCAAATGCCTTTGTCACCAGGTTCTTCCAGTGGTCATCTGCTAATTTGATGAGACAAAATCCGTGTGCGTATCCAAGTCACAAGACATGATACACTGACTTGGCAGCAGAGAATGGGCTGGCAGTGGGTCCCCAAAAGATTAGGCTCAGGGAAGACATCAAGTCTGCAAGCATGGCCTTTAGAAAGATTGAGGTAAGTTTGGGAAGCGTGTATCTGGAATTTAATTGATTTAAAAAAATCTGTGCTCTTAAGTTTGAGTTTAAGGTTTGCTAGGCTTTGTCTATTCCCTTTCATTTTGTCTTTAGGAAGCTGAATCAGTAGTCCAGATCTTCTGCAGTGAAGATGAAACTCTGAGAGAGGCACTCAAGAGTCTCAGATACTGGTTTTACTGTAACTGGGCTGGACAGGTCGTCTTTGCTTTCCAAGGCACAATAGAAGAGCAGAATTGTAAACTGTGGGAGCTTCTCCAGCACTGTCAGAGACAGAAGCAGTAATTAGATGCACCAGAAAGATGGAGCTGGCTTGGAAGCACTTGGAATCCAGTGAGTATTTCTGTGTGCCTAACTCGAGAAGTGGTACCAGTTTGGCTTTTTATAAACAGATAGTTTTGAACTTTAGTTTGCTGCAGAGTTTCATTTTGTGCAGAACTCATTCCTTTGCACTTTTTAAAATCTCTAATGTTTTTGGGGATGCTAGCAAGTTCCAATTTTGGTTCCAACGAACAGATAACTAGAGAAATCGGTAGAAGTTTCCTATAATATAAAACTAGGAAGGCTTGGTAAACTCATGCTCAGGAGATTGTATTTCAAAATTCATATTTAAATCTTTCACATTTAAAATAAGCTAGTATATGGTAGCTGCTTTCGCTAAGCTGGGAAACTGGTTAAAATAGGGCTGAGGGACATTTAGATATTTTTTTTGTCCATAGCAAATACTGTAAGCTCAAAATTTATCTCCCATTCAGGAACAGTGTAAAACCCAAACTGAAAGACATTCTCTCCAAAATGAAATGTATGGGAAGGATCACTTAATTAAAAATCAGTTTCTTAAAGGTGATTTTGAATGTAAACCCAAAGCGTCCTTCTTTCAAAACTTTTCAGCCTTACTGAAACAATTTTTTTGCCTTCCTGGAAGAAAATGGGACGTACTATACATTTATATAGATGTAGAAATAACTGCAATACATTTACTTTCAGTGAATTGGCATTGGCTGCTAGAAAAGTAGGCAAGGCCTTCAAAATAAACTTCCCAGCTAGTTCCATCTAAAAAACAGAAAATAGCATTGAGAAAGAAGCTGTGAAATGACCTGGCAGATTTCATATGTCGTGTTTTTTATCTGTGCCTTTTTCATTAGAATTTTTAATATATATAGATATATATATATAAAAAAAAAAATATCAAAGGTAGGCTGGATTGATGCTCGCTCAGGTGTTGTCCCTCATGTATGTTTCTGAACTCCTCATGGCTATTTGAGAAGTACAAGGGAAAGGACGGGAGAGTCCATGTGATCATCCTTTAATGAGATCATGCTACATTCTTTGGTGATAGTAACTTTACTGGAGTTTGTTTGGATTTAATGGGTGTAACGTAAGAAGAGCTTGATCCTGGCTGTTGGAAGAGTAGCGTGAAGAGCTGGGAATAAGAAGTTGAACAATAAGGTTGAAGTTCCCTTGTGGGTAAGGAGGGGAGAAAAAAAAAAGCCTTACCCTTCTTCCCAGTCTCTCTAAGGAGAGTACCTGAGGATAGTTTCACAACTGGCTTGCACAATATGTTTCTGCTGGCCAAGGGGACAGTCCCACCCTTCTATCAGATGACAGTCCATCTGTGTCCTTCCCTACTCCTCCTTTGTATCAGTGTTAATGTTTGTGCAATTGTACAAGGAGACCAGTGAATTTGCAGACTGAATGAAGACTAACCTTGCAAAAATATTTTACGTGAAGGCAGGGAGTAAAAGCAGAGTAGCTCTTTTTACTAGAAACTCAGGCTGTTCAAGCCAACGTGCAGCCACAACCTCAGGCACAAGTAACTTTTAAATCATCTTTATGTTCAGTTGCCATATTTATTTTACCTATCTCTGAACTATCTGTCACCATGCTCCTGGGAAGTTTCTTGCTGCCCTTTGGGAAAAAGGAATGGAAGACGTTCTGTCTGGCATGGTGTCTCAAAACTTTATGCATAGCTAGCAGCATGTCAGCTTTTGAGGCAAAATATGCTGGGCCTTACATTTATGGCTAAATAGTCTTGCTGTATTTGTTATGATATATATTGTAGGCTACTCTTCAGTATGGTCCCTAGGAATTTTATCATCCGCTTTTTACCGCAATTTTGCAAATCACAGAGGTTCATTGTGTCACACTTTTATTACCAACCAAATTAAATTTAGCTTAAGTTGCTGAAGAAATAATAATTTAAAAAAACAATGAAAATGCTTATACTAGCAAAATAGACTTAGTTTTTTGCATAGACAGGAATGAAATCTCAGTTCTCCATAGAAAGTACTAATATTAGAGAGACATGCCTAAGAATTCAGAAAACTTGCTGAAACTCAACTTTAGGAAGATGCATAGTCTCAGGATCTTGCTGGGATTGATTCTACGCTTACTGAATGCAGTGGGAAAGCTAACAATAATTACAGTAGAGAAGAATTAGGACCATTCACTCTTTATAGATTCGTTTGATTTGCGAAGAATCACACGTAGATCTTCTGTACTCCCTTTGTGCAATGTGGCAGCATCAAATGAATTATTCCTATGCTCCTGTAGAGGAATACATTATCTTGCCTGGACTGACTCGATTAGTTAGATTCTGCAGCCCCATTTGGTCCCATGAGCTGTTTTTTTTCCCCTCTCAAAATTAAAAGGTTGTTGTAATATTTAAAATACATTTTCTCCTCTACACTACAAACCCATCTATTTTTGTTCTGTCCTGATGAGAGACTAGATCTTCATCCTTTAAGGTACATCATTTCCTGTGTATTTATAACTAGAAATACACTTTGCTCCTCTCTTTAGATCTCAGAAGAGCATGTTTATCCTCAAAATTAACACTGTTACAGTTTTGGAGAAACCACTGCAAAGAGAGCTGAATTACTTGCCAAACCCCAACACTGCAAATCAGTGGCAAAGCTGAAAATAGAGCCTAGGTAATTTGGCTCTTGCACTATAATCCTTCGGGTTTGGTGGTTTTTTTTAATTGGGGTGGTTTGTTTGTTTGTTTGTTTGTTTTTAAGCCTTGCTGTGTCCATTTAAAAAAAAAAAAAAGAAAAATCTTTGCTTGTAATGCTTTATTTTTTCCAACCATTTTATGGTCCGTCTACTATGAACCCTGAAATGCATCTCAATGAGGCATTTACCAGCAGGCTCTGTATCAGCCGATAGCTTTCTTGTCAAGACTTACGACAAGATTCATTCTCGGTGCGAACCCCTTTCATGGTCTGCACAGACGCCCATCAGCACCAATGGGAACATTGTGTGCCGAGTGAGAGTGAAATGTGTAATGGAGATCTGCAGCACCCACTGGTGCTGAATTTTCAGATTTATATGAGTTGACCTTACCGTGTACACTTCACAACAGATGCACAGCCCGTTGTTCTTTGTGAAAGTATGTGTGATGTCTAGCAGAGCAGGCCTGATCATAGGAGCTCCTGTTAACGCTATGCATTGGGGTCTGTCAGGAGGAAAAAAGAGGTGGTTGTTAATTGGGTGATGTACTTATTCAGAATAAGCCATTCTACTGTTCACTGGAAATCTTACCTGAAGTTTTTCACATGATCTTCCACTGTAGTTAATGCCAGAGCGCTGTCTAAGGCGTTAATATAGTAAAGAGCCTGTGTAGAAGAGCCCCAATTTACTTCTGCGTATAAGAAAGATAAATAATGCATATTAAACCATGGGCTTTTCCCTGTGTTCTGTTGCAAAGGTCAGCAATCATGTTATCTGTGAGCCAAAGCAGGGTATATTCTGTCGTGCTTCATAGATACAGAGCTATCATTCTTTGTGCTTCATAATAGAATAGGTTTTGCTTGTGTGATGCAAAAACAAACATGCAAATAAATCATCTCATTCTTTATATAAAAATTGTAGGGAATGTTCCTCCTCTGCTTAAAAACTGTTTTCTTCTCTGTTCCATTAACTTTGTATCCTTCTCCCATGTATAAAAGGGACAGCCCTGAGTCATGTGTTTGGTGTGGAATTTCAGGATGTTCAAATTAAACCATTAGGAAGGAACATTGCTAGCTCCAATTAGTTCTCTTCTACTATATAGGTCAAAAATTGTTCTCCAAAACCAATTTTGGCATATATATCTTTTCTCGTTATTGTGCAGCTGTTTGGTGCATGGAGACAGATGAGAAACAGCTTTCCACACTTTGAGATCTACATGAATGCAGATCAAGTCCCGTTATGCCAAGGTATAAAGCTAATATTTAGCGCAACTAAGTGGAGATTTGTGTAGAGGTCTTCTTTTCTAAGGAATATTAGTCTTTTCTGAACCCTTCAGTTGCTGGTAAATAAGTGCTGGACAAAAGTCACTCTCTTAGAGAGCAGGAGATAGATAGCTTTTGTACAGTGTCCTCAGTGAATTTAACCAAGCTTTAAGCTGCTGCTCTGCAGCAAGGACACTGGCAATATACCAGGAAAGGGTAGAAATCCTCAAATGCTTTTGCCAACTGTCTTGTGAGAGGTGCGTTCTCCTACGGCTGATGATATTTACAGGAAGAGAACCACAGACCATCCCAGTGGGTATGAGAGCACAGATAGGGAGGACACACAACAGTGCAGCAATATACACAGAAAAGAATAACACAGGCTCAGGCCAGGTGTTGCTATCCCAAGCTAGCTGCAATGGAAGCACATCTTCTGCTGGGAAACTTGCCTCTTTTATTTGTATCATTCTTTTCCTACTGCAGAAGCAATTCAGATGGTTAGCAATGAGATCTGAACCGGGGTTAGTTTTGTCCTGGATACGAATAACCAGACTGTGCAGTCTCATACTGGTGCTGTATTGTATTAGCGCACAGATTTCTGAGGACAGCTCCTGTGATTTGCTGAGCTACTAAGCAGTTTTTTCCAGCAGTAAAGTGTGCCCATCTTTCTTGATTTACTGAGGAACTGTAGGGAGGTGCTGGAGGATGATCAGTTCGTGAGTAATTCAGCTCGCATTTTTGTTCTATAGTGGGCAGCAGGTTTACATTTTGAGTGAGGACCCCGGATGAGTCAGGTAAGAGCACAACAAAATCCAGGTAAGGCTTTGTGTGTGGATGGAAAAAAATTACAAGTGATGCTCAAGTAAAAGCCCAAATGTAGTAAAGACGTGGTGGGAATAAACTGGTGTGCTGGAATGTTTACACAAAGCCTTGAACCATACTTGAAGTGCTTGTTAAACAGGCAAAAATTCACCAGGCTATCATCTTAATCTGTATTATATAAAGTGGGATTTAATGGGATGCTCCCGACTTCCCTCTAAAGAAAGGTATTGGAGAAAAAGTAATGTCTAATTCTGTAAGCAGAATTAATTCCTGTAAAATCCAGTCTGGCTGCATAACATATACACAAAATAATAGTGTTTTGTGGCCTTACCTGGTTTCTTATATGTTACATAAATATATAGAAAGAGCTCAATGGCATAAGTGATGAGAGCTGCCCACCAGTTGATGACAAACATGACACCACAGCACAACAGGGCTCCAAAAAGTGACACCCACATGTTATAATATCTGAATGCAGGTCTCCAACCTGTTTAAAGAGAATTGAGGAAATTGGAAGAGCATAAAATACATTGATCAAATGGTGATCCGCTGATTTCTGCGCATACAAACCCATGTGCAATTTGTTTCAGGCTCTGTCAGAAGGGGTGGGAGCGATATGTGCAAATTCTCAGGCATCATGACTATCAAGAGATACTTTCAAGTGTTGGCTGATACAGATTCCTATAGGTATAGAGTACTGGGTCTTACAAGCCTTTTACTACAAACCCTTTCCTACTGCTTTGTTCAGCCTGGCTTTGAGTAGCCATTCTGTTTATATGCATTTTTGCCAAATTAAAGCTCACTGGTTCAGAACTGAAAACAGATTCTCCCGTAACTCCAGGTAATTGGCTACTGTGTCCTTTTGGTGCATATACATAGAACTTATTAATGGCAGCTAAACACTTGCTGAGAGGAGAGTTTATCCCAATACTGTAAGTGCACCTGTCTTAAACTTGGAAATTGCCTGGTCTCACTGCAGAAAAATAAAATAATTTGTAATTGACTTTAAAAAGATATTATTC
>NW_008825430.1:3254133-3290255 GCF_000699105.1 Pygoscelis adeliae
GTACTGAATCCATCCCCTGCTAGCAATTAAAATGATGAGGCAAGCAGTGAGCCTGCATGGTTTGCAGGTCTCTGCCAGGTGTTCTACAGAGCGGACTCTTTGGAAAGGGGAAAAAAACACAGAAGATGCAAGGAGAGGCTGAGCAACCCTATCTTGGATCATCTCTGTAATGAGGCAATGGGAAGGTCCTGCTGTGAAGAAATTTGCTGTCCTGCAGCCTTGCAATTATTGTAGTCTATCGCTGTGAAAGGGCAGAAATTAACTGGAGGAAATGAGAAAAGAAAAATGGCTGCAGTTTTGTCTGAAATGTTAAGTAGTGGCAGAGTAGAGTCAGATGCACGCACATGGAGTCTATAGAGGTAATTTTTCCTCAGCTCCAAGGCCGCGTAGAGCAGATCTGCATTTGTTCAGCTGTGCAGGTAATTAGCAGAAGCACTCATCTTTTCTGCCCTCGGAACAAATGGCACCGTGCAGATCTATAGGAAGGAAGTTGATGTAGGCATTTCTGTCACTACTGCAGTTTCTTCACACTGGAAATCAAAAATGTATTCCTCGCTCCTGGAATTGAATAATTGATTCACAGCGGCAGGAAATTGTCTTTCCTGTGTGCCAAAACCAGTGTTGCTCAGCTGATTGACTTTAGTCCTTAAGGTGTCACCCCTTCATTCATGAAGGTGATGAGAATGACTCTGCTGCGGCGATGCACAAGCCTGAAAGCCAGTATGTTCCTTTGCTGCACAAATGTAGGGAGGGGCTCTCAAGTCACCCTTGAACAGGACCTCGTTGCGCTTCACCCTACAATTCTGCTACTAGCCACTGCAGAGCTGCGCTGATGCTGTTTGGTGGACCTGTTCTTGTTCTACATGTTCCCTTCCAGGCAGTATCACTTCTAGCGCAATCACTGTTCTTGGGGACTTTCCTGTAAATGTCACCGTAGATTTGGAGGAAGAGGGCATAATGGCTCCCCACTGTACCTTGCTTACTTTATGTGGCTAGAGTTGGCATAGGGTTTTTATCCACCCGTGTTGTGTGATAGTGAGGGGAAAAAACCACCCTGAGGAGGAGCTCTTCTGCTCCAGTGGGATCCACCAAAGTCTTTTTCATCCTGTACAACTGTAGGGAATGTAAAGACTAGAGCCATTATTTTTATCTTTTGGAGATAAATAAAATGTCATCATATTCAGTGAGAGCAGTAAAACCGCAGATCACATAGCTTAGATATTTTACAGGTACTGCAGCTTTCTCTGCCATACAGGCAAAAACTTGCAGAGATCAGGCTATGAAGCCCACGTTTAAATCGCTGGCGCATGCAGACTCACCTGGAGATTTCGCGTATGAGGCATGAAAGCAGGAGAAATTAATCAAAGCGTATGAAGCCAGGAAGAAATTGGAGATGATGGGAGCAATGGTATTCAGTTCAGCTGCAAGACACACACACAAGTATGACATAGGCACCAGTTTCCTAGACTGTTGGATAGCTTTTTCCTGACGATGCGTTAAATCTGGACACTGTCTGAATTTGTCATCTAGGGAGAGGTTGGGTATTTTCCTGTGGTACTAATTTAAGGCCACCTTGATGTACCTTCATTCATATTAAGTAATGTCTGCTGATGCTGATTTTAATAATATTATGTGCTATGCAAGGTTACTCTTATTCTACAGACTGGCTCTTAATGACGCAGATCTGGTGTAAATTTCAGAATTTTAAATACATAATTGAGAGGACAGATGTGTTTCACAAGAGACTTATCGTTAAAACGTACTGTTTTGCTTTTGAAATGGCAATCTGAATTTTCTCTACTAAACTTCCCATTTACTTAGTGGCACACAGTTTGAATTTCCAATCTTGGAAAACTAAATATGGTAGCTGGGATTTTCTGCCACCAGTACTGGCAAACTGGGATTTGCTTTGGAGCTGACTGTGGGGAAGGCTTGGCAGAGTAGGCTTCCTAATTATCTCAGAATTACCTCAGAGCTACGTGCAATATAAACTGGAAAACCATTTTCAAAGTTGGTGACTTTGCATTATTTGATGTAGTTCTAAGCACTGCCCTCTTCCAGCGGAGTGAACAGGAATTGCACCTACTCTGCGTCTTTGACAATGAGGTTATGGTGGCGCTGAGATGTTCCTAGAGTCCCTGTTGGTTTATTTTTGCCTTCTTTAAGAATAATGGAATTGCTAGCAGGGCTTTGAGTGTGCTTGGGCTTATGTCAGAGCTTACCTGACTGGAAATTTTTCTAACCGTAGCTAATCATTGTATTAAAATACCAGTTTATATAATTTCAAAACATGAGATTATAGCAGCTGCGTAACGATATACAAACCAATCAAAATGAATGCCATAGCAATCACGAAAGTGAGAACATATCCCCTGATGGGCTCGTTGTTCTTTCCGTATCCTTTGGCAAAGAAGTGGAGCGCTTTGTAGATGTTGTCCTTGCAAAGAGCCTGGTAGACAAATCAGAACTTAATTCTTTTAAGCAGTGCTTTCTTACATCAGAAGTAGTTCACTGTGAGCGACAGCTTGCTAGGCTTTTGCTAAACAAAAATTAAATCTATCTTAGTATTTCAAGTACATCTACTGCTGTGGCGCATAAAAATTCAAATAAGGTGATAAGCCAATATCCTCCTATATTATTATACAGTGGGAAAACAGAATCACAGGCATTTAATACTTATTCAGTGCTTTAAAAAAAGAATAACTGAATAGCCAAATAGAGTCTAAATTGGAGGAAGCCGAAGCACAAATCAGTGGCTTGGTGTAAGTTGTACAGGTTATCTTTCTGTCCCATGCCCTCTGTTCCCATTCTGTCCGCACTGCTGCTGCCCAGACAGCTTCTGGACAGCCTGTCTGAGCACACCTGCCAGCACCTGAACCTGATGGGCCTGAGGGCTCCCGTGCATATTCCTGGCACTCCTGCGCTTACAGGGTGGCTTTCTGTAAGGAGATAGAAGTGGTCCTGGAAGTGGCCTTGCAGCGATCTATAACAAGCACGCGTGTATCCCCCGCTCCTGCAGCAAGGCTGAGCTCTGACCAAAGGAACATTGTGACCCGAAATGCTCACCCCTGCATGCGGGTGATCAGACCTGCCTATTTCCGTTGGAAAACATTCCACATACTGTTTTCCCTGCCTCTTCCTCCCACACGTGTCAGTGTTGTGTAAATATGTATCACATTTGGCACATAGGGTTCAACTAAGTTGTATGTCTTCATAGTGAAATAGAGTAGAAGGAAATGGGTAGTTTAATTTTACCTGGAAAACTTTGGGTGCGCTGACAAGAGATGCCAGAGCTGATGACAGAGTAGCAGAAAAGATGCCAGCTGTGATGAGAGGACCAAAACCAGACACCATGCTCATCACCTTTAGGAAAAAAAGAAGGAAAAAAGAATAGTCAGGCTTGCATTTGGATACACTTTTTGATCACAGACCCGTTTAAGTACCCTGTTTCTATGTGTCTCTGCTTTTCACGGTCCTAAATTCAATATACTACAAACCAACTGTGAAGGGAAATACTATTATTCCTGTTTTAGTAAAAAGCAATGGAGGCATAGCCAAATTTTTATGCAAGTATGCAGCTGTCTGCTGAGGCAGACGAGTACTCCGTGAGATCTTCTCACCTCCTTTACTAACTGTTGCTATAAGTAACAGCCTCTACGTGATGGGTAAATAGCCAGCTTGTAGCAAGAAGGGAAAATGGAAACAGCAGGAAAAAGCACCAAAGTACAAAATGTGGTTGGAGGCACTTTCTTTGGTTTGGTTTGGATTTTTTTTTCTTAATTATTTAATATGGCTAAAAAAGAGGGAAAATGCCTGATTGTGCTGGCATAACAGCAGTGCTGCGAACAGTAACGACGGTCACCGTCAGGCCTCCCTCAGCCCTCCCAGAGGGGCTGCACTGGCCTCTGCGACCACTGAAGCAAAAGGGTTGCTGAGAAGCATCCGGCAAGGAAGCTAAAAGGTGAGGCGGACAGATGTGATCGCCAGATGCTTTTTGGTGTGTAGGAGGTAGTCCAGGAAAGACACCAGTTAATCCTGGAGATTTGTCAGATGAAGACATATTTTTTTCTGACTTTAGTCTGGCAAGATAAATGAAAGAAATGAAACTCTGTTTATGGCTCTAGGGTGGTCACTGATTTGAAGGGTTGCCCTGCGTCTGGGCAGCTGAACTGAGGTGGGAGTGAGGATGGCGAATGATCAAGAAAGGAAGGAAAAGTCATCTGTGACAGGGATATCCCTTTTAAGGTGGTTACCTAGCCCTGTCATTTAGCAGAGCCAGCTGGGAAAAAAGCAAGTGACTTTAAAAGCTACAAGGGCTAGTTGAAAAGCAAGTGCAGGTGGGTGGTGAGCTCCTCTCGCGGGCTGTGAAGCACAGGGGCCGAACAGACATCTGGGAGCCGTGGTTGTCAGGCTGCAGAAGGAGTGCTTTACTTTGATGCTTTGCCTAAGCTTTATTTTGAAGAATAAAAATGGCAGACAGTCTCTCTCTGGCCTAGGAGAAAGACCCCGTTACTTCTCACTGGATTTTTCACTTGACTATTTTTGGATACTTTTTTTTAAGAAGTCAGAACTCTCTTTTTGTACCGTGGCGCAAACCTTTAACAGTGACCACAGCACCCCTGAGGAAGAATCGCATCCGTGTGTAAAGAGCAGTGAGGTGAGATGCTCATCTGGCGAGAGTTCCTGAGGTCTCTGTTAAGTCTAGATTTTGAGTTTGAAGATGTTACAGCATGTACTGCTGCATGGTACCTGTTGAAAGAGGAGGTAAAGACCTTACCAGAGCGCTGGGAAGGCTCGTGGTGGGCAGTATGAAGGTAATGTGGAATGCAGGCGACTTTCCCCTTTGATTATTCCTATAGGTTTTTACTTTTTTTAGATAAAAGTGGATGTCCTGTTGTAGTTAGTTGTCAGCAAATAATGGGTTTGCATGTTTGTACTTTTGTATTCATGTATTGCTTATGATTACACGTATTATCTCATTAAAACCTGAAAATTATTCATCAGCCCATAATCACATGGCTGACTTGCACATCTGGAAAAATCATAGCCTAGGCTGCAGGCAGATGATCCATTGCAGCTCATTCCAGGTACAACTGTATCATTGATGTTCCCAGTAGCATCTCGTACAACACAGGAGGCTGTGGAAACAATGATATATTATTATTTTCCTTCCTTGTGACATCGGAAGAATGTTCTTGCCACACTTTGACTCTTAGTCTGCACGCATTTCGTACAACTGCTGCCTTAGTCTCAGCCCAAAGAGCAATGTTTCATGTTGGGCAGAGATTACTTCTCTGTATTGTGGCTTAGTTTCTCATGTTGTCTGTAAGCAAATATGTACTTCTGCTACTTTTAAAATAATCAGCCAGTTGACTAATGAGGACTAGCTTATTTCTGAGAGTGGAGAACCAGATGGAGATCAACAATACATTAACTAACTCAGAAGTACATTGTCCGCCTGTGACCACTTTTACCAGCGCCAGTATTCAAAGGAAACGGGTCAGTGAGGCTCTTAGGTCTAGGCATACACTTTTTTGTTTTGTTGAACAAGGACACACGATTGCTTTAGAGACACAGATCCTCAGCTGTTCAAATTGTCATAGCCCTGCTGATACCAATATGGTGAGAAAAACTTTCAACAAGAGAAATTACCTATATTCTTTCTGGTTTTGGTAATATTTATGTGGTCTTTTTTTGTTTGCCACCAGAAATGGGAAGAAACATAGGAGTTAACTTAGAGCGCTGATCTCAACATCTTTAGTGGCCAAAATGTAAGTTTATATGGTGTCCTCAAATACGTCAAAACCATTGTTATTGAAAGTCCCAAAGTAACCATTATCTGTTTAGCAAACCAATATGCAAACAGAAAGAAAAAAAGGCATTGCACTGAAAAGCAGACAGCTCTGAAGTTGAAATACAGCTATTGCTTATGAGAACAGAACAATGCATTAACACGGATTTATAACAGAAAGTGAAGAATGACTATTTCAGCTTTAATTGCAGGGGAAATTTAGATCCAAATAATGCAATAACCTGAGCTGCAGCTTGACTGGAGTATTCTGCCTTTTGCATAAAGTACAAGGACCACAAAAGTCAAGAAGGCTTGAGATTCACCTCCCAGAAAAGGGAGTACCCCGCAGGGCTTTCATGCAGTATTGAGGTATTTGCTCGTAAGGACGAGTGTCATTTACAATGCTTTCTTACAGTACTATTAAAATAGAAAAAGAAAAATCTTTTTCTGAACAGAGATTTATTGTACCCTTGCAATGAGAATTTAATTGCATATTCCTCCAACACAGTTCATGGCTTCAGTACAGGTCCTCTTTTTACTCTTGTGTCCGTTTTGTTACCTCACATTCTGATATTGTAGAGCACCGAGTCACGTAGTGCATCTTCTTTAAGACAGGCAATTGATTTCTGTCTTTGACATGTAACACCCAAAATGTGTGTGTTACCCTCTTACTCATGAGTGCTCAGTAAGACAGGTGAGAGCGAGTACAAGCCACATGAAATTTCAATGTGAATGAGGAACAAAAGATCAGCAGATTGATCAGAGGTTCCTTTAATCTTTACTACGCTCATGGATACTATATGCTAGTGGTCTTTGTCACTGAATCAAATGCAAAAGTAACCATGCAAGTTATAACAAAAAAAAAAAAAATCCAGCTGCCAAACAGGGACTTTTGTTTCTGCTGATAGCTGCTTTTTTTCCCCACTGTTTTTACATACAGTAAAATCAAAACTACTATCTCTCTACATAATAAATCCACAGGATGAAAAAGCAATGAGGTTAATAATTCATTAGCATACCAGGCTTTCAAACTTTTTTAACTGTATAAATTAAGACATGAAGCAGAGTTCTGTACTTACCTACACATATTGCAACGCCAATGTAAGCAACTGTTGTAATCAGAATGGCCAGCATTGTTCCTCTGGGTATCGCACTTTGTGGATCCTTAAAACAAAGCAGTGACCAAAAAACCACTGAGTTTGTGTGCTGCACTCTGATTGCGTTTGCATGTTAGCGAGTCCTGCCACACTGTGGTGTGAAGATACCTTTAGAGGGTCGATTGTCACCACTTAGACCTGCACTAACAGTTCCTGTCTCAGCAGGTGGATAGTGAAGCAGCCCTGGGGGGACCCTGGACATGGCGAAGGGTATTCTGCAGGAGCCGAGGTCACGTTTATGGCAGCAGGAGAGTCCGGAGCGCTGCATTTCTGGCAGCTCCAAACTCTCTTTACACTGCAATGGGCTTTATTTTCATGTTTAATGATATAATGGGTAAACAGTTACTGAACTAAGCATCAAACTCGTGGATGACAAGACTGGACCATGTTTGGTTAATCGGTAAGATAGATGCAGACAGTCACCCTGTGCAGAATACAGTACTTTTGTGATGAGCAACTATGAATTGTTAGTTGTGTCTTGACAACAAGCTACTTCCTTTCGCTCTTTTGACTTTTAATTTGGATAATTTAATAAGGCTGGCTTATAATGCTTACAGACTGGCTCACAACAATATTGGCTTTCATTGTGCAACTGTAAGTAAGGGTCCAAAGATCTGCCTCATACATTGTAATATTAAAGGGGATTTTAATACTAGCTAATCTTACAATTTAGTGTGTGATTGTTTATGCTAGGAAGCATTCTTTATGAGTTAAGTTGGATTAGTGAAGTTTTTTAGGTTGAAGATGCGTGGAATACATTTTAAGCCACAGACTTTTGTGCTTTTATAACTATGCTCGTTGCATGGGGAAAAAAAACAGAATACAAATTTGGAGTGTCATGTGAAACACGGATGAATGACTTAACTGTGTTAATAAAATTTTTAAATGAAGTAAGGATTTATTGAGCTGAAAAATAATTGCAAAGTCACTTCAGCTGCATAAGACCTTTTGCCCTCTGATCATGGTAACTTCAATTTATGCAGTTCTGATGTGCATGTCTTAGGTCACTTTTTGTGGAGTCTCTTGCTGCAATCTTACACGCTGTAACCTTAAATCTTAGGATTAAAGCTTCTTACAGCTTTTACAACTTTTAAACTTTATCAATAATTAAACACATTTAATATGATGTTAACACTTCAGGGCCTGCTCCAAAACCCACCGAAGTCACTAGGAAGACTAGCTGTTTCGGTAAGTAGGCTTTGGGCTAGGCCACGACTTGAGTGTGTAGCGGCTACAGAAGCATAGGTGTTTGCAACAGATTCTAAAGAAAGTTTGACTGGTCAATTTTACACCTTTTAAATACTTCTTAGCTTGTCTTTTAGATTTCTGGAGAGGCTGGTTAATTTAATTAGACCTGTCTAATGCATCTAAACGTGCTCAGGAGGGAATCTGCAGCCTGGAGGACTTGGTTATAGAAATCCGTATTGCCAAACTGACACAACCGCAGAGAGGCAAGGGGAGAACCGCTTCCCTTGGTCTGCTCAGACTCTTCCAAATAGCTTATGAAAGAAGTGCTGCTGCTTTGGGCGCTTGCCATGTATAGAGAGCGCCATATATGGCAAAAGAATTATTTTTGTTTGATAAAAGGATGGAGATTGTGTGAGGCTGATTCAGTCTCGGTGGACAGCAGTACAATGATTTTTGTTTTTTTAATTAAAAATGGAATCTCATAGACGCTATTAGTGTCTCAGTTTCTACCTGTTTCTCTCTGTGCTTGGCTTCAAGAGCAGTCCTCTGAAAACAAAGGAGATGAGGCATGCAACTCAGTGTGAGGAAGGAAACAACTGGCTGTCAGGGTTGGTAGGATCTGGTGAACTTGTGACTGCTGTGCCAGTACAGAAATAACAGACCTTTGGTTGAATCCTTAAGTGTACAAGACAATGGGTCTGCATGATAAAGCCAAATAACTTCATTTGACATGCTGGGGTTATCAAGGTGTGAGCCACATTGTTTTGGTGACCTTTTTTTTTTCCTTTTTTGTTTTTTTTGGGGTGTTCTTTTGGTTTTTTGTTTGGTTTTTGTTGTTGTTGGTTTAGTATTAGATTGCAAGACTTGAGTTATGGGTACCCCTGGTGCATTTCTGAATTTCTTGAAATATTACGAAGTATTGCATTGCTCCACATTTACTAGAGATGTTTTACCAAATGCTTTGCTGAGCTTTGAATTACTTCATCTTTACGTTCAGCTTTAAACACTCTTTGCATTAAATACACTGTGCAAGGTCATGAAAACTAGAGGGCACTCAAAGTTAAAACTAAATTCCTGTCTCTAATTTCCCAGTATGTTTAGGTACTGGAAATATCACCCCGTACAACTGCTATCCTACAACAGGAGAGCGGGGGGGACCTGGCAGAATGGCCGCAGCAAGACAATTGGGCACCCTTGGACCTCCTTTCCCTTTCTCTTCAGACTCCTTTCTTTTGTCACAGCTGCAAACCTGCGGCTTTTCCTTTGAGGAGCAGTAGTGACATGGGATTGGGACATACTTGCTTTCATGAAATGCTCTCTTCGCTTTGCCCTTGCTATGACCCTGAATAGAAAAAGCCGGTCTCCACCGATTCTTGTGAGTACAAACATGAGCTTTACAGGTGTGCTTTTTGGGATGATGTTTTAGGAGATTTTGCAAAAGAAGAGCGCCAAGAGATACACGTGTAATTTCTCTTATGTCATATGCTGCTAATGGACCGTTAATGATATATTAATTATTACAGGTTATTGAAACATGCTTTTAAATGATACAGCAACCCAAATCTGAATGCAGTAATTTTTGTAAATAGCCATAATGCATTATGAGAGAAAATGTGAATTGATGGTTTTAAATAATAAAGCAGTTACTTAGAAGTGAGTTTTGCTTCCCAAAAGAAGACATGATTTAAAACTGAATACGGTGTTGGTTCATAATTTGGGTTTTTGTTCTTTTTTCAGCCTATGGGTAGTAGTATGAAGTTAATGAAATACGTACTTTCAGATCTCCTGAGATATTGGCTCCTGCAAGAATGCCAGTGGCAGCTGGGAAAAAAATGGCAAACACCGAGAAAAATCCTTCTCCGCTTCTGAAATCTGGTCCGAAGTTTTCTGCAAATATTGATGCTGCAAATACAGGTGAAAATGAAACATACCACCAGGATTTGATTCCAAAGTTACTTAATGAAGGAGGTGAATAAGCTAGTCTTTCACGTCTGGACGACTGGGTTTGAATCTGTCTCATATCATAAGCAAAGTGAATTTGATTTACTTAGTCTGGTCCCCAGTAGGATGTGCTTGCCTGCATCTCAGAGCTGCAGATCCATATTGAAGTGACAGGAGTGTCACCACAGCACTTGCATTTAGCTCTGTGTAGAAGTTTGTCTGTGCTCTGCTGATACACAAATGACTCAAGCTGCAGCTAACTGTGCTGTCAGCTTCAGCAGCAGAGAGACAGACTCAAAATTAAAGATGAAATAAATTCCCTTGGTTTGCAAGCTTACTTAAACTTGGGCAGACGATACTGATCTCGTGACCTTTTTCAGTGGAATCCTTAACTCAGTATGAAGCCAAAAAGAATGCAAACTTATTATTTTATGATAGATAGCAAGGTTACTTGCCTTGGTAATTAAAAAAGCCTCTTGCCTTCTTTTCGTTGTTGGTAGGAATGACTGTCCCAATGAAGAAGTTTGCAATGGCAATAAGGAGAACAAATAGAAGAATAACTTGAGCCTATTAATAGAAACAAAAAGATTTTCCCGATGATTTTAATTTGCATTGACTGTGGAGATGGCTATATGGTAAGTTATCTGTATGTGTTCCCTACGACAGATTACTGATTTCTGTAGTTTTCGAAAGATAGCTGAATCAGCTGATGACAACAGCAGATAGTTTTTACTAAGGGAGTTATGAAATATGTCCTTATAATTTAGTTTTTGTTCGTTTCTTTACAAGAAAAAGCAAAATGAAACAGCTAATGCATTAATATCAAGTATAAGACATTTTTATGTTGTTATAAAGTTTGTTTAGTTGCCAAGGGTTATAATATCAAATTGTTTTTGTGATCTCTTTTACAAGTAGTTCTAGTCTCCATCACAGCAGAATGTAAAAATAAGGGTGCTGTTCTGGACCTGATTTCGCTAGCTGTATTCCACCCTCTAAAGTATTTCCATTGGAATTTCCATTTTGAACTTCTTTTTACAGGGGAAGGAACAGCAGAAATCATTAGGGATTAAGGAATGGACAGCAAATAGAGCTCTTCCGCTGAGTAGAGCTTGAGAAAGTACAGTGATAAAACCATATATTGTTTTTACTACTGTTTATTCTGTCAAGCAGCCTCAAAACTAAGGGCAAAAGGGGCACTTACCCAAGGCTCTAAATGATGCCATGAATTATAAAAATCAATATAATCAAGCTGTCTGCAGAACACAAACTTCCTCTTCCCTTTTAAATATATGTTCAAGGAAGAGCATGGAGTAATTGTGCTTTCATTGAATGTAATGATTAAACCGCTGTTGCTTTTAGAAAGGTTAAGCGTAAACTGAAACTGCGTGGTTTTGAAAACTCCACCTGTTGTATAGCTTTCCTCACACACAAATGCTGTACAGTAGTCTAATATACTGCTTGCTTTTATGTTCTTTTAAAGGTTTACCTTTGCTTCCCATTCCATGCCAGCAACAGAGATGCTGAGAAGACACACAACAGTTATGGTACCTATTATTCTGATGTCATTGGACTCATCTACCATCAGTGTATCACTCTCCTGAAAGCAGTAAGAAAGGTTATTAGAACCAGTCCTTCTCGGCCCAGCTGGTGGGATCAGGTAACAAGGTGAAATAGAAAACAGTGAGCTGACAAAGTTTCAGAGATTTGTGAGACCGAGGGTTTGTATTTCATGTTCCAGCTGGCTCTTTGTCGTTGGGGTTATTTGGCTGTCTACTTAGATGTCTGTTCCTTTTCTGGTTTTGAGATTCTTGTGGAGAAATATATGCAATATATTCATAAGGTAGAAATAATGGAGAAACACTCCATGGCATGTTTAGACAGACCAGCTTCTTCCCTGCTAAAGATGTCCCTCAAGCCTCAGCTAAAAAGTATCACCACTTAAACAAATACGTAAAAACAACCAACCAACCCTCAAACCAAAACCAAACCAACGCCCCCCAAAACAAAAAAAGCCAAAACAATGTACTTATATACATGAAACATCTACATTTACCTTAAGAAGTTCTACAACTGTTTCGGCAAATCCAACTACGTACATAGCAACTGCCACTGCGTTCGCAAAAGCAAAGATAAGCCCTATAGATCCACCAAACTCTGGGCCTAGACTTCTTGAGATAAGATAGTATGCTCCACCTGCAGACAGAAATGACAGTTATTTCAGCACAACTAAATGCTCAGTTTTTGCTCATTTTTCTCACAGAAATAATACCGCAGGAATCTCTGCTTTTAGCCTAACAAACATAATCAATATTTGCCCTATATTAATAGAGGACACTGATAAAAAAAGGAATGTGCTTTGTACTGGTTCTGCCTTCAGCCTTTTCTGTATGCCTTTCTACTGCAGCAATCTTTTTAGTGCATATCTTAGCATGCAAAACTGGACCCTCAAATATTTTTTTCATGATACATAATACAGCAACACAGAGCAGAGAGAACCTCACTTCCAGACAGGTTCTAACTTACTTGCATCTATCCTAATGTTAGCAGGAAAGATCGTATTCTGTGGTACATTGTTAAAGCTCCTGCATAGTGATGCAGTGAATCTTTAATCTTTTTTGCATATCACCATAAATGGAGCATATTATTTTGTCAGTTAATTATTTCATCTCATCTCACTGGCACTTAATATTTATTGTCAGGAAGTGTTTAAGATTATATACGTTTTAATTTCCTGTTGATCCATTGAGAGAGATCACTCCGAATATATTTATTTATTATTGCTTTGCTTGTAACACAGTTATCTCAATTCCAATTTTTTTTTCTAATCCAAATCTGCAGATTGTTGTATTTTTCACGAGATCATATTCACTTACCTCCTCTTACTACTCCATTAGTGCAAATGGCAGACATGGAGATACCTGTTAATGTTGTTACTACTACACTCAGACCAATAACTATGATTCCAAGACCTGAAAGATCCGAAAAAGAAAGTATATTCAAGTGTATTCAAATACCTGTTCTGCTTAAATGCCGTAGTAAGAACTTGCCATTTTCCACAGAGGTTAAAGCAGACCGGTTATAACTTTAAGGCTCTGAAATGCACTAAAACTTCATTTCATAAAATACCTGACATGCACTTTTCCAGCAAAATTATTTACTCATCTTCCAAGGAGTGGCTGAAATGTAAGGGGTTTTATAAAGAAGGTATTAAACTGAAGATATCCACTGATCTGCATCGGTGATCAGAGGGGAAGAGATGCCTCATGCTCAAGTTTGTCCAAGGACGTCCAGCCTGGAATGCTCTGAATAAGAAAGACCTGCTGAAAGGCAACAGAAGAACTCCATGAAAAGCCAGAAGCCATCCCTCGCTCGGCGTTAGGCAGGAACATCTGAAACGTACTTCGCAGACTGAACTGAAATCTGGGATTTATTAAAAGTGATAACTCAAACATGCCATAAATTGTGATTAGAGGTGGCTAGAATAGTTACCTTCCAGTTCCTTTAGATGTACCATTTGGTTTATCGTCCCTCTGGTTTGCCTCATATGAAAATAATACATAAAGACCTTTTTGGGCTTGAAAGCATTAGTAACCCTAAGATTTTTACCTCCACGGACAAACCCATTAGTTGCTATTGCAGAAGTTGACAACCCAGTAATTGAAGTTACCATCGTGGCGAGAAGAATTATGATTACTCCAAGACCTGTCAGTAATAAGAAGATAAAATATTTTACTCGTGTTCCATGATTCCTACAAATCATTCTCTCTTTAAATTGAATTTTCAGGCCAGAATCGGAGCAATAAACTGAAAAGATGGTTTGTTGACCACTTGCAGTTTCCAGAACGTTTCCAAGGATTCCATGTCACGGTAGAAAATTATTACCATCAGTCTCCAAGCAGTGATTCTTTCTGATAGGAGTACCCTAGCCAGAAACTCTTGTGATTTTCAAAGGCTGGAGGAAATGAGCAAACACGTGTCCCTTGGCATGGATGCTTACGTCTGCCTTTAATATACATCCTGGCTGTTTAAGTGAAGAGATCGACACATTAATCAGAGCTCTTGTAAGAATGCTGCTGTATTTCATCAGTTAATTAAACACCGATTCAGAAGAAGACTGACTGTATAGTTTCATAGTGCACCAGGACAAAGAGTCTATCGGGTAGAGAGACAAGACCTGACTGCGACCCTTCTGTAGCCTCACTGGCCAAGCTATCGAGTGCTGCGCTTCCCCACTCTATCTCCCTCTTGCCCTCCAAAAAGTAGTTTTACTCTAACACGAGACAAACATTTGAAAATGGAAATACTGCTTCTTAGATGCCATTTACTTTACCGGGTGACCTGTAATGTGTAATCTTAGAGAACTTAGAATTTATTTTTTTTTTTAGCAGATACCACAAAATTGTATAATTAAACAGAAATAATCAACCGTCTGAAGATCAGCGATAGGTGATTAGTGATAGGTGAACTGGGTTTCAGTTTGAGTAAGACTCTGAAGTCTGAGTGTGTTTCCAATCTTTGGCTATATGGTCAGGTTTCTGTTAACTTTGTGAAACTGTGCTAGAAACTAGAAGCTGTATGAGTAGGAGGTGCCCGGCATGATTTAGAATCATAGAAACTTCGGTTGGAAGTGACTTCTGAAGGTCTGTAGCTCAGCCTCCCAGTCATAGCAGAACTATTGCCAACACAGGATTAAATCAGTGATGGCTTTGGCTAGCTGGGTCTTGAAAACCTCCATGGACAAAGATCCCACAGCCTCTTTGGATATGTTCCAGGGCTAGACCACCTGCCCAGTGAAAAAGCTTTTCTTTGCATACAAACTGGACCTCCCAAGCTACAACTGTGGCCATTGCTTCTGTTATATTTTCTGGCACTACCAAGAAGAGTTTGGCTCTGTAGTTCCAGAATACTTTCTTGTTTCAAGTCAGGTGAAGAAATAATATGACATTTTTCTCTCAAGTTTATTGCTTCTATTCCCATTTGTATCTATGAGAGGAGGGGGGGAAAAATTTAAAAAAAAAATGAAACCATTACAGTTTGGTGCCAAACATGGAATCAGTTCTTAGTATTATCTGAACTTGCTAGTACTTATGCAATAGCTCTCTTGTTTCTGTAATGTACATAGGTCTTCAGTGGGGAACTGAAGATTATACATTGCTTGTAGCGATATTTATTGACCAGGGCTCGTCCAAATTGAAACTTGGATCCTACAACTGACATCCAGCTAGAAGTACTACAAATATATTGATCTATCTGCCGTATTTCTACCTTCTGGCTTCCGGATCCGATCCCTGACTTCAGTTCATACTGGATGGTTATAGACATCCAATCCCTGAATGAATGTTCTTTGCTGCTTAAATTATAGCCATGTTATCACAATCCTTTAAGATAAAGCAATGTGGCGTGCGAGATATATACAACATAGTGTAGGATATTTAAAGTGATTTGGGCCTCTAATAAATCATGTTTACCCTATTGATTTCTGAACTCTTACTATAACTAGTCATGCACTGATTTTGTATGCAGGTCTGTATATAAAAAATCCATATGGTCATTCCTTTTGGTGAGCTACCATTACGTAGAAGGGTATTGTTAAACCATGCAAGTTTTGTGCCTGAGAAGTGGCTGAATGAATCTTTTCATCAGCTGTTAACTCTTAAACTGAATAAGTTAGACACATTATTCTTAAAGTAGTTTTAAAATTATTTGGTAAGTGCATGTGCATCCTAAAGAGTATTTTCCCAGGATTTTTCTATTGCATTTCACGATTCATGTTGTTAACATGTATATGATAAATAGGGGCTGATATTTCTTTGATGAGCAATATCTGCTTAAGAAGGCTTTAATGTTATATATTTAAATGCTTTAATGTATATATTTAAATATATATATTTATTTATGCTTTAATGTGTATATTTTAAAAAATATTTTAACATTTAAGAAGAAAAGTGCATAAAATAAAGTGACTCAACCAAAACATCATTGTAATATAGCGTAATGTAACATCATTGTAATATTCGGGGCCAGGTTTTCAGTTCACAAAAACTTGGTGTTTTTCCCTGCCTTTGGCTAGCCGTTCCTTGTATAGGTACAAATACAGACTTCGGAGAGCCCCCAGATGTTAGGTGGAAATACCAGCCTAATTTTGGACCTGGAACCTTGTCCGGACCATACTGTCCCTTTTTTCCCAGCTGATGATAAACGGAGAACCTTGTTGGAACATTATTTTTTTTCCCCTGTAAGAGCTTTTGCCCGAGACAGCCTATCAGGATATGGAAATAATTGGGTTTTCTTTCTTTGGCCCTCTAATGACGGGGATATAAATGGTGCCCAGATGGTGGTTTAACTGACTCATTTAATTTCGATGTTAGTAGCAGTACCCAGTGAAATCCCTGAGCCTTGGTGATGATGAGCTTCCATCACTGTTCTCCTTAAGCAGCTTGGCTAGGGACTTAAAGCTCATTGCTTATAAGACATTCAGAAAATGCATTGAGAAATTATTCAAATGGAATTTGATGTCTCATTTTCAGAAGTAAAACTAACCTCCTTACATAAGGCGTGCAATTTTAAAAAGCAATAGCAGAGCAATAAACCATAAGAAAGGAGGGTCTGCTTATCAGTGAATTAAAATAGTAAAATTAAATGTGAAAGCAGAAAGGCTGTAACTGATGTTGGTGCAAATTAATGTTAAAATCTGATTAAAGTTTAGATTGAAACCCAGGCATATGGCTGCTAAGTAAGTTGTTCTGAAATGAATTACTCTTGCCTATGGCTATTCTCACACCTCAAAACAAAGTAATACTTCTTGATGATCTCAATAAGTTACTAAACTGCCCTTAAAAACTAATTTTGCATGAAACCCCAGAGCAAAGTCTTGGCAATATTAAGATGCAGAATTTTCATGGCAAGGCATATACTTATGAGTGCCCTGGGCTGTACGCTCTCATTTGGTATGCATCATAAAATCAGCAAGCACCCCTTTGTCAGGCACAGTGCTAGAGCCACGCATGGAGCACTGCAAAAGTAGGTAAAGTTCTTCCGCTTAGTTCTGGAACTTTTATTGGTTGGGTTTTTTTTTTTTTTCCCCTCTTTATGTCTCTCTGAGTTTGTGGCTGGATTTTTTTTTTTAATAAGCATTTCACCTGTTTCTCTTTTTTTAAAAGCTCAGTCTTGCTCAAGTGAAACTTCTGTGAAGTTACTGTGTTTTGTTGGAGATGAGACTTCAACCATGCAAAATTTTGGAGATGTTGCGATTCGGTGTTTCATTTCACTTCCATTAACAAGGAAGTGAATGATATTTATATTCAGTCTGAATTTGAGGACCGATCTCAAGATCAGGAGAGTTGACGCCCCGAGGCCGGAGTTTGGACTCCAGCTCGTGTCTACTTAATATTTCCATTCTGCGAGAATCCAAACTGGGATAGTTGCCATCCACCCTTTGGATCGCTGCTTTTTATGACATCTGGGTGCCAGTCAAAGATTGGGGCCCCATTATCCTGGCCTGTATGATCATGTAACACAGAGGGACGCTGCCGTCGCAGTCCACGTTTCTGTGCTTCCCCAGAGCAGCAGCTCTAAAAAGGAAGCCGTACCACACAACAACTACGGATGTGTTGCGCCTCACTGAGCTTGCTCTTCTAGTTGCTGGAGATTCTTGCAGTGTCGTGAGCGCTTTCCTCTCTCACTGGTTTCACTGAACACTCAGCAACACGCTGGACGGAAGCCTTGGGGCCCAGTCTCCCAGGGACCGGGATCTGGGATTTGGATTAATTAAATTGCACGATGAAGAAGCAAAGATACAGCGCACAGTGAAGTGTACGTCGTTAATTTATAGGAAAGCTGTAGCAGAGTTTTTAAAACTTAAAGTTTCATAGTACACTAGTATCTAGTGCTGTGCTATAGTTAAAAATAACAAAATCCTGATGAGATGAGACCTCCTTCCAGTTCTGTTTTCATCTTTGCAGAGAAGTGTGAAGAAGCGTTGTTTTTAATATGTAGATGACAAGGTTTGGGATTCACAGATAAGCAAAGTGTGAACTCTTAAAGGTTAACTCTGTACGCACATATTAGAAATTGGCCCGAGTCATGAAGTTTACATCTGTTACAGGATCTAAATACAAATTTCACTAAAGCTTAGAAATACTCAAATGTGATGATCATATGCATAGTTAACAGATCTATGCCTCTAAGCAGTAATTTGGCTGCGAGTCTGGAAAATTCCAATAGTTTGGAGGATTAACATCTTTTACCCTGGCAAGCATTTGAAAACATTATTTAGTTCAACATGCAAATGCACATCTCAGATTATATATTAATCATGATCATGTATAGTTTATCCTCTTTATCCCTTTCACTGTTGGAAATGATATTAAATAAGATACATACCAATTCCTGCTTGACCTACAATCCAGGAAAGTCGAATAAAAAGCATCACACCCCAAATATTGAGCATACATCTTACCTAGGTTTTAAACAAAAAATACTGCATTAGTGCAACGTTGAAAGTACTGTTAACAACCAGAAGGGCGATAGCGTGCGTTGCAGGCTTTCAAAAAGCACCCCAACCATCCCTCAAGTCCACCTCCCTCTCTTACTTCTTAGACGACCTTAGTGTTGCAGAACTAATCTTAAAGTTTATTTTCTTTTAATTTTTTTATAAATGCGGATAAGTTTCTCACCAGCACACCCTTCACCCATCCGAACTTGACAAATCCTGCTTTGTTTTCCTCTTCCTTGCTGACTGCTGTCTCATCTCCAGCGGTGCTTTCTCCATTAGCCACTCTCTCGACTGAGCCGGTGCTCACGGCTATGTTCTGAAGGATCACACAGAAGACAAATACATTTTTGTGCCAAGCAGAGGACACCTGACCCCATAAGAGAGACGTGGAATAACGGAATTCCAAAGAAGATCAGGTTTTACTGTCTCTGGAGTAGAGTGCAATATTGTGCTCGCACCAGGCATCAGCAGGTGGGCTTGCTAACAGCGAGAAAAGATGAAAGAATCACTTAAGCAGAGTAAATACGTTATTATCTGATACTAAATTGTTTTTATTGTGAACTGTATTCAACGTATATGTTGTGTTGATATGTTAGTAGAGCATCTAACATAATGAGGGTCTCGTGGTTGGCCTTTACAGGCTGCTGCAACAATTTACGAGTAATGCTAACTGTAGGAACAGGGATAATTGCTCACTAGTGAAAAGAGACCTAGCTGAGCGCTGCATGGCAAAGTTACGTGGCGAACTCTGGTGTTTTCTGTTGGATAAAGTACAAACATAATTGCAGCAGCAAATGGGTAACGTATTCTTGAAAACAGTCAGAGAAATGCCAGTGAAATGTAGTAAATAATGCAGTAAATGAACAATCCTTTCTGTGGTTTAGCCACCTCTGGTATAACCATAGTAGAGAGGATTAGGAACTGCCATATTTGTGGGGTAACCAGAATAAATAGCCCAGAATTTTAGATTGTTCACATCCAGTTACAGACATAAATCTGTATTTTATCTCTTCAGCTCTTCAGCCCCAGAATCTTTGAGGCAATTTAGCATCAAGATAGGAATTGGTCACAGTACTGAGGTTTATACTCGTTGTCATTGCTGCTTTGTTTCTTTTTTTTTTTTTTTTTAATACAAAGTTCTGACTGGTTTTGCAAGGAGTTGGCATTAGGTTAACTGTTGCCAAGTAATGTCTGGGTCCTCTGCAAAGACCTTCAGGAGGGACCATGTACCTTGCCGTAGCCTGGCAGAGGGTCAGGAGCGTGTGTCGCTTCTGGAGAGGAATCAAGATGCTTTTAGGGTTTGGAGGGGGATGAAGATACTTCCAGATTAACTAAACAGGTCAAGGAGGGGAAACATCCGAGATTCTATGCAACATATAAGGTTTTTTCATCTTACTTAAGCTTCAAGGCTGTTTCTGTAGTTTGTCCATGGACTTAAAAAAACCCAACAAACAAAACCAAAACAGACATAAAGACCAACTGTATATGACACTTACGCTAATGCCCCCCTCATGGACGGGGGGCTCTAGCCACTGCGGTGCAAGGCTGTAGAATGCCTTTGACACGGTACATGCAGGATTGTGCTCGCAAATGAGAAATAAGTGACTGGGTAATGCATTTCGACATGGAGTAAACTTTGGTGCCTATGGCCCTTTTGGCCCTGAGTGAAATGGGAATACAAGATCTATTGAAAGCCTGTGACTTGGAGCTCCGGAGTTACTTAGATAATTTCAACAATTCTTACCCTAAAATAATAATGGCTGTGTTTGCTCAAAATACAGTAAATGATTAAAGTGAGTTAAGGAAGATTAGCAGAATAATATGAAGGTTTTTTTGCTACAGTGGTTAGAATTTCAAAGGCAAAACAAAATAAAAGGGTTTGGTCTTTGTACTTGAAACAAGTTGTTTCCTATGTACTTTGAATTAATTTGTGCTCTCTGTTCCATTATCATAAATTATGGCCTTAAACCTTCCATAAATGCATTTTAAATTGGTGTGCTTTAGTGAATGATTGGTTATTTACCAAGCAGCTGTACCTGTGCTACTCATGCATTAAGGATGTGGAATAAAAGTGACAGAACATTTTGAAAAGCTACCAAAATAAAAGTTAACTGCTTTTTTAAAAAAAAAAAACCAAAACAAAAACATTTTCCTTTCCTTGTTTCAGAACAGTTTAGTCTTCATCTCTCCTGGGCTAAAGATGATGAGCTCATCAAGCCTCTGTAACAAGTGTGGAGAATAGCCGAGATGAAGAAAGGTTAGATGATTTCTTATGTAGGCTAAATATTAAGCCCAAGTAATTATCACCAGCCATCAGCTGTGAAATAGCACTTAGACTATTTTTTTAGGGATTTAATTGGCGTTTTGTGGCTTAATGTGTGCAAAATCTGACACGTCTTGCTAAAAGATGACACACATTCGACTCCAGCAGTGTGGGAACTAGATATTTGAAGTTCCTTTCAACCTGCCTTACATTCTGACATTTGAAAAATTACATATTAAAAAAGTCTATTAAATATTAATATTTATCTTCTGATGTTGAACCCAGCATCAAAGCACAATGGGAATGCTTATGTGATGTTTAGAAATCTGAAGTCAAACATATGTCACTTCTTATGAGAATCTGGCAATGGGCTTTGAACGGGACAGTTGCCTTCAACAATTTGAGTTTTAAAAAAAAGCTGGGGGTGAGGGGGATGGGATTACCTTGGGGTATGGTGTGGTAAGCCCAGAGTTTAGTGTTAAAGTAAAAAGGAATAAAGCATCTTCTCCAGAACTGCATCTTGGGCTATTAGTCCAACCCCCGTACGCACTCATCCCCTCCTTAGCGGTGGCTAGAGAGCCTGCTGCACGCTGGGGCTGGTGGATAGGCACCCCATCCAGCTCCACGTACTGCTCTTCCCTCCTGATAGGCGCTCAGCCTTCTCATACCATCTTAATTCTCCTCCCCTACTCATCTACTATTTGGTGACCTCGTGTTTACTCTTCAGAATAAGCGCTGTAGACCGAAGTGATTTGTCCCAAGGTCACAAAACGAGTCCGCGGGACAGCCAGGAATAGACTCCAGCCTTGCTAACGGCGGGTCGTTTGTTCCAGTGCTGTGGTTAGTGGCTCCCAGGCCAGGGCCACAACTCGCGTAAGGGCACAGCGGGTTGCCGGTGTAAGAAAAATCCCATTACCTCTGACATTCACCTTCCTATTTTGAGAGGCATAAGGTTATCCTTCTGTAAGCTGGATACTGGAAAAAGTCTGGGAACGACCAAGCTAGATGATGCTCTTTTCTCTTCCCTAACAGTCCCAACCTGTGAAGCAATTTTCCCTTCGTTTTATTCTGGGATGGAATCTGCCTTCTTTTTAATCTTCTCTAAGTGAAAGCCTTAAAAAACCCTAAACAAATTAATCTAATTTTGTTTAAAATAAACCGTTGAGAGATGCAACAGCAAAAAGCCTGAATTTTCCGGTAATGGTCAAAACTGAAAATTCCTTAATATGCTAATGTTGAGTACATGTTCAGTCAGCATTACGTTCAAAGCCAATACATCATTTTTCCTCTCTCTGGCCACAATCAAAGTAAATTACTTCTGTAAGAGGTAGTTTCTTCTGGGCATGGAAATGTATTTGGTTCCTTGAGTAGCAGCTTACACATCTGCAAATGAGTAGGGATACCAAATTCATGTTCTTCCCTTTTCACGTCCACTTTGCATTCATTTTTGGAAATAAATGATGACCCAGGTAACCTGTTTCTCCTTTCTATGTAAGCCATTTTATGCAGGTCTGTGGAGACCTTAATTTAAATAAGTCGGGGCAAAACTAGGAAGCTGTCCTAATAAAATCCTAAGGAATCAGGTCCTAATTTCCAAATGGCTATTTTTTTTGCTCGATTTCATTACTTTATATTAATCCTCCTTAGGACAGGTGTACCTCCAGAGAACTGGAGTTTGAACAAGATCTGGACCAGCATCCAAAAATCAGATGCTTGTCCAAATTATTCAGACCTCAGAAGTATGTAAAACTGAGCAGAATGGTGATGAGAGCATGTTTTCTCTGGAGATTTCTCATTTCACTATTGCCCAACACAGAAAAAGAATAGGGGGTTTTGCTACATATTGACAACTTCTAGTCTGAGTTTGACTGTAGAGGTGATCCCTCTCTTTCCAGCCCTGCCCTGACAAGTGCACAATTAAGAACCTCAAAAAAGGTTTGACTTTAATTGTGTAAGTAGGTGTATCCTGTGTCTCTCCTCTGCTTTTTACAGAGAATCTGGTATTGTGGCTTAAGGGGGAAGAGTCTAATTTTACCAAAGTCAGTAGAGTATCATAATATTCCACTGTTTTGCAGTAGGTTTTTTAATAGTTTAACTGTTTCAAAGTGCTTAATCTAGTTGTTATTGTCCCCAGAAGTTCTCGTTACAGCTTTCCGCGCTATTTATTTTGCATGGAGGTGATTCTTCCACATAGGGAAATCAATCAATCTAGATATGTGAACAGACAGCAAAATTCACCTATCATCTGAGGCAGTAACACTGAAGTTAGTGAAAATCTGGTATTTGAGACTTAATAATACTACCAACTTCTCAAATTCTTTCCTGTGGAAGTTTTGAATGTGCAAACCCCAAAAGATTATACCTGGCCAATGTTATATTCTTCTGGCAAGTAGCCATAGAAGGTGACAGAAGTGAGGATTATCACGGTAAAGGGCATGTTTTGGTATTTCGTTATTCATTTACTGTAGCGCCTATGTGGAAAAAAAAAAAAAACCGGAGCAAACAGGAAGAGTCTGCTGAGTTTTTTCCATAAAATCCATTGGTCATATGCATCAATAGTGAACTCCTCCATTGTGTTGACCAAAAGTAGGTCCACTCAGAAGGGGAGAGGAGAAACAGCCCTAGAAAATCTTTCAAAGGCAGGTTAGCCAGCGGTATGCTGTTCGGTAGTTCTCTCTGTAAGTGTATTTTACATGGATATAGTCCCATCTATTACATGAGCAAAGTCTAAACAGCTCTTCTGTGTGATGGATTAGGAGGAATTTAGCCAAATTATTCCTCTATAAATGCTTTCTGTGTAGTCGTTCAAGAGGCTTTTCAGATTCTCTCCAAATTCATTGGTATAATGAGCATGAAGGCCTAAATTCATTCACTGAATCAGTACCTGAAAACTGTTGTCTGCTGTCCCTCTTCTGAGCAAACACTCTCAACCTCAGCACCCTCGTTCTGGGTTCTTCCTGCTGTTTGAATGGTTTGTCGCAGCAATTAACAGGTAGTGCTTTGGATTTCTGATTAGTTGAAATTGCATTTATTGCACATAACGTTTTTTTTAATACTTATAGATATGTATATTAATGAATACAACAGAGGAATCTGTGAAACTCAGTTATGCATTGATGTTAAATTCAAGTTTAGAAGAAGCGTGAATTGTGTAGCTTGGTTAAATTATGAATTGACATTCATCATCTGCCGTCCTGACTCTTAAGCGAAACAGAAGAGATTCAGTAGTTTTATACTTTTAGATGAGATTAAGCTATGTTTTTCTGCTAATCAAGTACATTACTATCACCTCCTAATAAAAATCTTTGCTTTGAGCAGGGCACAGGGCGGAAAACATACTGCAGCTACCAAAGGAAATATAGTAAGTGATTACTTGTACCTTTTTTCTTGGGCAAGGTCCATGAATTCAAGGACTTTCTCATATTAATAAACAGAATTAACAGCCTGGAAATGGAATAGGGAAAATTTGTATCTTTCCTTTCCACTTACCTTTGCCAGTTGTTCATGAATTTCTAATAAGCTTGGTCTGCTGAGCTTATTCCCACTGACGCTGCCAGTGTTTCTATAATAATCAATTTTGGGAACCGGGTCCACTGTGTTATGGCCAAAAGTCTGTAGATAATACATTTTAGTGTGAGTATCATAGGGATGTAAACTAGCTTCTGTTTTCTCCCCATTTTGAAGGAAATTGTCATATAATTCTCTTTTTCCTGGTCTGTAACTGATTCTCAGTCTGTTATGTGCTTCATCAGTGAAAGATGTTTCTTCATAATGTGGTGGGTCAGAGCCCACATCCTCTTGGGATGTTTCATTGTTGTCATGGCTTTCATTAATTATGTTAACTTGAAACCGATTTGCATTTGGATCCAAGAATACATTTGGCGAATTATTCATTGACATCTTCGGGGATGCTGTAGACTTAGGTCACTGATCCGTTTACTCTTCTGTGGCTGCAGCTACAGCAAAGGGTTTAGTGCTGTTGCGTATGAAATCTTTGCTCTTAGAGTAACAAAGTTCTGAGAAACTTTTCTTGAGATCTCTAAGCGGTCTTCCTAATGCTGTCCACTGTGTTTCTGCCATGAAAAATATAAATAAAACACTTCTATTAACTTGCACAGTTAGACAAGTTTTCCACCATAAGCTCTCCCCCGCCTCACCAAATATCCATGAGACTGTCACCCTATGAGTTGTTGAGTAAAAAAATATTTGAGTCAAAGACTGAGTTTGTGGGGATGTTTCCATCTGTGACAGAGGCACTCGACCCCTTCACCAAACTGGCGGTAGTTTGGTACAGGCTCCAAAGGAGGTAAAGGCCTATGCCGTAAACGGGCCAAGAACTCCCCTAGTTCCAATCTGTTCTCTGGAAACCCACAAAGGAGCGGAGTGACACAGCGAGCATCGATACCTATGAGCTTGGAACACCGACCACGCGATTAACACGTGAATAGCGGGTGGCTTTTCCAAGACTCATTTATCAAGGAACAAAGAAAGTTGTGGGTACAAGGAGTCTCATGCATGCCTTTCCCATCGCATGTAATTTGACTACAAGCCAACCACTTTATCCCATAAATATGACAGCCGAGGTGAGCCTCCTTTGAGCTCTCCCGGCTAAGCAGCCTGGCTGCATGGGGTCATCTCCCCTTGAGCTGGGACGCCTCTCAAGGTTGCTCTTCAAGGCAGAGAGACCTTTTACCAACGGCAGATCTTTGGTAAGCGACCGATATCGCGCATAACCTTGCAGTATGGTAACTTTGATTTTGTCTTGGTAACTTTGATTTGTGCCTTGGTAGTTTTGAATCATTGTTCAAACGATTGTGCCATACAGTAATAGGCAAAAAACCTTGCCATCAAAGTTTGTTAAGTCGCGCTTTTACAGCACCATATTAAAACCACTTTTGCTAATAACCTTTGACAGCGATTCTTTAAGCGATCTAAATCACCCATTCGTGACAAATTGGCGTAGTCGGCAGGATCCTAAATCAGGATTCGCGACACAATCTATATAAAACGGGCTTTGGATGAGATTCTGAGTACCTAAAATTGATTTTCAAATATAGCGTTTCTTTTAATAATGCAATGTTTAATTAAAGCCAGCAGTACAAGGGATGTGACGCAAGATTCCATGAAGTCCATTTACTGTTTATGTTCCACTTATTATTATGATACCATGTATATTTCTCTCATAGTCTAGAATTAAATTTGCATGAAAAGCTTGAATCAAATACATTTCTTTTAAATTAACCACAAAAGCTAGGCTTTAAGTTGTCAGTAGTTCCAGGATGGCGACAATTTATGAGCAGGAAATTAAGATATAGCAAATTGATCATTTTTTAATGTAAATAAAATTAATGTAATATGAAAGAATAAATAGACAACTGAAACAGATCCAAAAATAGCATTGGGTTTCCTAAATTATAATGGAGAAAATAAATTGCTATGGTAAAGTAGTCATTATTGAGAAATATTAACAATAGCGCTAGGCATCGGAAGGTTCATAGAATTTTACACTCAATTTTACATTTGTACATGCAAAACACCCTTTAAGACGATTTGAAAGGAATTGTAGCAAGTCATAGAATCACGCAGGTTGGAAGGGACCTCGGGAGCCTGTCTAGTCCGACCTCCCACTCAAAGCAGAGGGAACATTGAATGGAAATCAGGTAACTTAGGGCTTTCACCAGTCAGGTCTTGACATCCTCCAAGGACAGATTCCACAACCTGCCTTGTCAGCCTATTCTAATACTTAATTGTCCTCATAGTGGTTTTTTTCCTGTATATCCAGTTGGAACCTTCCGTGTGTCACTCTATGACCATCACGTCTCACTCTCCTGCTGTGCACCTCAGTAAAAAGCATGGCTCTGCCTTGTCAGTAACCTCCTCGTAAGTATTGGGGGGGCTGCTTAGGTCCCCCTAATGCCTTTTCTTCTTCTGGTTAAACAAGCCCCGTTTCCTTATAGGGCAAATGCTCCTACCCCCGACCGTCTTGGTGGCCCTCCATCAGACGCACACAAGTTTATCGACACCTTTCTCACATGGGCAGGTTGGGGGGAACAGGTAGACGAACTTAGAAACAGGGTTCCAGGTGCAGTCTGATGCGTGCTGACTAGAGGGGAATGATCACTCTGCTTCATCTACTGGCTATGGTCCTGTTAACCCAGCCCAGGCCACTGTTCACCTTCACTGCTCCCAGGGCATGGTGCTGACTCCTCTGTAGCCTGCTGCTCACCAGGTCCCTTCCTCCAGGAGAGCTGCTCCCTGCCAGTGAGGCCCCAGCCTGTACGGTGCAGGGGTTTAGTCTGTCCGAGGTGCGGGATTTGCATTTGTCCCTGTTGAATGTCATGAGATTCCTGTTGGCCCCTTCCTCTGGCCCGTCTAGGTCGCTCTGAGTGGGGGGCCCACAGAGAGGTGAACATATGATAGCTCTACGATCTGCTTCCCACCTCCGCTTTCCCACACTTTTCCCCCCTCAAAAAAACAAACAAGCAAACAAAAACCCCAAGAGCAAAAGGGGTACTTATATTTAAGGCCTTCAGTGGGTTAAGTACCTTCGCAGCAACTTGCAGGATGGCCTAGATGGCCCTGAAATGGGCGATGGAAACAACGGCAACCCGTATGTCTTGAAACATGCTTCTAAGGAGATAAGGGAGTGTGATTGTACAGACCTGTAGAATTCAGTAGGGGTCCAGGTCTGTTCAAACTGACTAAACCAGACCATGCTTAGACATTGAAAGTCTGCAAGCGTATGTAAAAGCAGGAAGTTTTAGAAACAAAATGTATCTATATAAAGGAAAATATGAACTGAAAATCTGGGTAAATAAGCCCATTAGATGCATTTTTAAAGTTTTTTGCTTTCACAAGAGGTTGGACTAGATGACCTCCAGAGATTTCTTCCAATTTAAATTTCCTAATGATTTCGTGAAATGCATTTGGCCCTTTGGCACCGAAAGATAAAATACCGCATCAATATTTATACCTCGGCAATGTAAATTTTCTCTAAAATCACATATCAAAATTATAATTTGAAAGGCTCATAATCAAATATCCTCCATCTTCAGTGTGAGATATAGCTAAAGCGTATTTTCTCACTTGTTCTATCAGCTATAGATAATATTCTGCTGTCGCCTCTCTGCTATGATACCACTTTATAACCCCCTCATATTTATGTTGGTTCTCCTGCTTAATGTTTTGTAAGCCTCACAGCAACATGTTACATTTGTTTAGTTTATTTTACTTCTACTGGCTTTGGATGATCAATATTACTATTATTATTACTACTACACATTTCTGATCATAGAGAGTATTCTGCTTCCTTCAGCCTTTCAAAGTTACAAGGAAGCGTTTCATCTTCAGGCATGAAGGAGCACAAACAAATCTTCTGTCATTAAGGTCAGTGAAACTAGGTTTGTTTCCATCTCCATGACTGAATGAAATCCTGATTCTTTGATGACAATGAGACTTTTGCTACCAAGTAAAATGATTCTGTAATTTCACTGTCTTATTTCCATAATATTACTATTTTGCTAGGAAAATAAAAGTCTCTTACCTTTCTGCTGCTCTTGAAAATAACACTTTGATTTTCACAGTGTATTTCCAGAGGTCTCTGAACTGTTATTTGCCATTAATTTTGTGTTTAGTATTCTAGCATTATGCATAAATCATCAAGTTTACCTTATTCAGGATAATTTAACTTACCATTCAATCCTGTGTTTTCAGGGAAGGACAATCTGCCTCTTCTATTCATGCATATAGTGTGTCCCTCTCTTTGAGGCATTACAGACTCTGCCTTATTGGCCAGATTTTTCTCCTGCTTAATATACTGAATAGACCATCCAATCCTTCTCTTTCAAAACATTTCGAGATGGTGATTTAGAGAAGCATTCTAGCTTGTTAACTATTAACCAGCAAATGTACCTATCCATTACAATTACTGGGTTTATGGTATTGCAAAATTTCTAAGGGGGCCTGAAAATACTTTTGTTATCTCCATTTGCCTCCCAGCTATGCCTGATTCTGTGCACAGATCATGATCTCTCTATTTTTCAGTTCTGCATATATAGTAACGGAGACAACAAGAGTTCAGGCTTCTGCTCAGCCCATTTCATGCGGAAGAGATTCCACTGGAGCCAGCGGGATCAGCCGTTGGTGGGTCCCCTTGTCCTATATGCGTTTTTGAACCATTTGCTCCTAACCCCATTCAAAGTTTTACTCTGTGTATTTAAGGAAAACCTTTGGAAAATTGTTCTGTGTATTCTTTCTGGGAAGGCCGACTCCCTTGTGTTTTAGGGGTGCAGAGAAGGGCGGGCAGGAAACGATGGAGCTTTGTAATCATAAGGGATTTGATAATTGCTTCCAGCGATAGATTGGGTCAAGAACAAAAGAAGTAAGACGGTATTTGGGTTCTTTGGGTATGTTTGCTGTGTTTGCTGTGTGGTTTAGAGATAACCGAACTATATTTAACCCAGATAACTTAAGTACCTTCAGCACTCTAACCTGACAGCACAGAGCTCAGCCGTGCTGATTAGGTGTACGTAAAAAGCATGACAGTCTCACGTCTCAGCAGTGGATGATCCTATCCAGCAATAACAGATCACATGAATCAGTGTATCGATATCTACCTTTGATTTTGTGGTTAAATTACCGAGGATAAATGCAATATACTGAACCTCTGAGGGCCTGGCGTTTTTTCTTACGCAGAATCTGAAGCAGTTTCAAAGCTCTTACATTCACAAAATTGTTTCTGTTTTATAATTCAAGTGACCAGTGTAGATTAGCGTTGGCTGTTCCTCTCTTATATTCTTCAGACAGGAGATTCATGTCCTTCCCTGTACAATCAAGTATTTCATGTTCCAAATGGCACTTGAGGTCTGCTGTTCCAGTGGCTGCCTCTGCCTCGTATATAGGGCAAGAGGGACAATACGTATTTTTCAGAATACCTGCAAAAGAAACCCAACTGCTGTAACTCCTCTCCTTGTCTTTGCTCCTCGTCGCAAACAGAGCCGTTTAGCAAAAGTGACAGTGCTTAAAATTCTGATGCCAACCTTCTTAAAAACGGAATTGAATTTCTGTCCGGTACTGTCATACTTGCTAAACAGCTGTGTATATGAGGGTGACCTTGAATACCCAGATTTGAGTCTTTGCTTTCCCTGTCAGTTCTTCTGCCTTGGTAGGATCTCCTATGACCAATTCTTCAGTCTGACGGTCCAGATCATACACTGTGCACACCTGCAGGAGCACAAACAGAAGAACCAACTGTGGAGAGGGGCTGGAGAGTACCGAGATCTCCACTCAGCTTTGGACGTCCTTCCCTTTCAGGGGCTGGGTACAAACGGGTGTGCAGCGTGACTGTCTCCGCTTTGGCCTTGCCAAGCTGGTGTAATTACTGCTGGGAGCTGTTAACCAGGCAGTTTAAGTTCCAGTTTAAACTGAATCATCTTCTGTAACCAAGTGGAGTAAAAAATCGGCATGCCTCGACCGATTCAGCTGGACTGTAAGATTGGTTACTTAACATTTACTTTTTCTCTTTCACCTAAAATTTTTCACAATATGGGAGACAGTGGTGGACTGGGACTGTGGTGGTGTTGGTTCAGACTGGAGTTCTGAGCAGGTGATATATTTTGTATTGCTGAATGTTTGTAGAATCAAAAATTTCCTTAATGATGTTTGTTTCCCTTCCGCTAATTCTGTTTGACTTGCTGTTGCTGTAGAGAAGGAGAAGGGAGGCCTGTCAAAAAAATACTCTCTCATGAGCAGGAAGAAACAGAACTACGCACCGTTTGCAGAGGACCACAAGAAGTTTCACACAGGACAAGCAACATACACTTTCCTTATAAACACAGTCAGCAGTACAGCTCCTGCTCTTCTTGGAAGGTGAGAGGCGAATTAGCAATTGATGTGATTTTTAGCTTTCCTGTTAGTTCCTTATGACTGCTAGTGCGTGGACCAACCCTTGTTACTCTCATCTCAGCAACATGGACACACACCTCTTGCAGGCACCTCCTCTGAGCCACAACCATTTGTTGTCCTCCACTTTTGTGTTCTCAGTATGCAAGCACAGAATTTGAGCTTCAGAAAATTGTGGCAGATGAGGAGGGGAGGGAGTTACCACTTAAAGCATTCACCATTCATGAGCCTGTCTTTTGTCCTTCACCTTTCTCTCCAGCCTATCGTGAGAGACAGGAGAAATGAGATCCTCCTCTGGAAAGGCAGATAACATCTGATTCTTAAAATACTTTTTGGCCATGATAACTTTGTAGTGAATTGTTTATTGTAGTATTTCTTTGCTGTTAACGATTTCTTATCTGCCATTCCACTGTTCCTCAAATAAAAGCAACATGAAGTGCCTCTTGAGTTTGCAACAAATATTTATTTAACAAAATGGATGCCACCAACATATCTCCAAAACGCAGGTATGTATAACAAATGTAACAACAGTTGGTTTCCAAAATGAAATCAACATCAAACTTAAGGCAGGATATTCTGTGAGTTTTCATGCAAGAGCATATTCAAATGTTCCTTTATCCAACCCCTCAACTTCATCCTCCCACGTAGAAGAAGGCATACTACTGTAGGGGTCTAGCAAGATTTTGAAGCATCTGATAATTAGAAGTCCCAAGAAAACACACAAAATCCCCACAAAGGCAAAGCCAGTTTTTTGCTCTAAAGTCAGAGGGAAGGCAGACATTTCGTTGACACTCATGCTGGCTGAAGTGTTGCTGCAGTAATTACTGCTCATCATTGGGCATCACATCCTGGTGACAGTGGGATTTTCACCTCTATTGCTTCTTTGCCTGCATAGAAAAGTAGAATCTTGGTTAGGTCTAAGTGGGGTGTGTGTATCTGAGCTGTAGCATATGAACATTTGGAAATGAAAAGCAGCTTGGATTTTAGTAGTGTCCTGTTGTTTTTTCACATTTAAATTAATGTGATAAAATTGCAACTTTTA
This sequence comes from Pygoscelis adeliae, assembly GCF_000699105.1. Lineage (NCBI taxonomy): Eukaryota > Metazoa > Chordata > Aves > Sphenisciformes > Spheniscidae > Pygoscelis > Pygoscelis adeliae. The sequence goes on from NW_008825430.1 coordinate 3,285,910, forward strand.
GCCTCTACACACCATCCGCTTACTGGCCTCTGTTATGAGGCAGCAAACTCACAGTTTTCTGGCTTTCTATCTCCTCAAAACAGCAATTTCAGCACGTGGCTGCCGCAAACAGCATTTTGTCAGACTGGGCACAAGCCTACAGATTCTGATTAGGCAATACTCACCAAGGTCTCCACCTGGAGAAACCAGTATGTTTTCTGAAATGGCTTTACACCTCAGTCCTTAAACTAGTTAAACTCGCATTGACCTCAAAGGGAGTTCCAGCCAAATCACGAGGATTTTGCTCGTGTAATTTAGCTTATAAACATAAACAAATAGATCCAACTTGTAAAATAAAGCATTGTGTGTGCAATTTTAGTGAAGTCTTGGGCTCCATTTTCAGAAAAATGCTGTGTGCATTTTGAGCTTGTAAGAAAGCGAGCATATTGGTAAAATGGCCCCTTCGCCTTCCTCTATACGTGTCCACTCCTGTGTACGAGGAAAGATTGGTGGTAGAAGAGAGAACAGAAGTAAATTCCCTTCCTCTAAATCTTGCTTTCATTTGTTTCTTCTCCTTAGTCTTCCCCATTAAATACATACATATCCTGCCATTTTCACAGGCGTAGTAAACACCAGGTCTGAACAAGCCCCTCACAGAGCTCAGGGGACTGACCCTCATGTGTGTCCTACGGAGGCAGGATGCTCGAGCATCTCCACCTCGCCACTGCCACCAGGAGAGCTCTGTGTGTTTCCAGCCAGAAGAGACTTTTATTTTTGTCTTTTAAGGAGATCTTATGTCTCGAGTTTAGTTGGGCGTGGGAATCGTTTTGCTTTATTTTAGGTTTTCCATCAGATATTGAAATCACATCTTCTGTCTCTACAGACAGCAGGAGAATTGGAAGGACTGGGACATCAGAAGTGCCAAAGGACAAAGGCATTTTTATTCTAAGGTTGGAGCTTGAGGGTTTTTGGCTCTTGTTAACACCTATTTAATTAACGCGCCTCAGGGGAAAACTCTTTTTGTTAACAATTCAACCGTCTTTCCCCCCAGGGAATTCCCAGTATCCATTTATTTCTTGGCAGAGTAATTAGGCCACTGGGAGCTCTGTGCTGCCATGGCTACACTGCTTCAGGTACCTGCGCTGCTAGCCAGTTTAAAGGGAGCCCCAGTATCTTTACTCTGTGCTGCAGTCACGGCTGAAACTAGCCATATCCTGAGTCAGCCTGCAATTAATAACAACAGAAAAAGTAAAAATAAGATGTGGTATTCCTGAGAAGACAGAAATGGACAGAACTTTTATCTTATTTGGTGTCTCCTTTCTCACTCGAACATTTGGGATTTTTGAATATTATCCTAAAGAATGAAAATTTTAAAACAAGGATTAAAAGGGCAAGGCACAAGTCTTTCTTTTTGCGATAACCCTCCATATAGTAGGTATTAAATAATATGGTTTCCTATTACACTCTTTACACATTCGCCAGAGCATAACAACCAGCGGTCTGTTTATTCCACAGAGCTGTGTATGAGATCCTTCCTTGTTCTGAATGATACTCTGCTCTTTGGGTCATGTTGTTTTAATTCCTGCTAAGTTGCAGAAAAGATCCAGATATAGCCTATGGGAATTAGAAGCAATGTCAACAACAATCAATATTTCTGAAAATATATCATAGATAAAGCCCACCTGCTGTACGGATTTTCACTGGGCATACTTCCAATTTTCCTATTAAGTTTGACCTTATGTAGGAAAAAAAATCACAGAAAGTTCAGTATCACGAATTTATATCACAAATCAGTTGATTTGAACAAGAGCCAGTCAAGGAAAAAAATTACCTTCCAGAAGTCCTAGGACACTGGGTTATAAAAATTAAATTAAAGGCTTATACGGGAAAATGATATGTAGACACTACCTGGGAAAGCCAGACCCAAAAAACCCGACTGCTATCTCGGAAGACACGGAGAGAAATCTTAGGGATAGGCTGGCCATGGAGAACCCTGCATTTAAGCTGAGTCCAGAGAAATATGTGTGTGTTTGAGGTGACATTTCTTCACCACAGAGAGTCACATTCCAAGAGTAGGACTTCCAGTCTTACTAATTTTGCAGGTTACACACTGGAATTGGTGGGATTTGTTTGTACATTATGTGCTTGTCAGGAGATGTTATGGGACAGATCTCTGTGCAAAGCTTGACTGACGCTGAAACACGGAGTGGTAAGAAATGGGTATCTTAATCTTATTTGGCAAGTTTGGCTGAAACAGCTGCATGAGAAAACAGTGGGCATTTTGCTCGGGGGGGAATTGGTTCTGGGAAACTCTAATATGCAGCTTTGTGTTCTTCTCTTCCTTGTCCTGAATTTCAGAAATTGTAATTGAAGCCTTAGAGTTCACAGAACATTTTGCTCTAATTATGTATCCCCAAAACTGTGGTACCAAGACTGACCTTGAGTGCCTTTTTATTGTTTTCACATTTTAGTGCTGCATACAGGTTAGCTGTCCTCTCCCAGTTAGTCAGATATCCTTTCATTTGCTGCAGCGTCTGTGTTAAGTCGTGAGTCAGAAGACTGTGAATACTAACTAACATGGCCTGGATCCAAAAATCCTTGAAGATAACCTTTAGGGCAGCATGATGGGGGCAGGCATTATCAGGTAGAATCTGCAGAGTCATTTTGTAGGGGCTGGCCTCAGACTGATCTCTCTTGACTTTTTTTATAGGTCATGACTCTGCTCATCCTTTGATTCATTGCCTGTATATGAACACTGGCATAAAGAAAGGCTCCTTAACATCCTGCAGTGAAATAAAAGGCCATTGGAGGCCATTGTGAGGCCAGAAGAAACAACTGGAGTCCTAGAGAAAATAGGAATGAGGAAAATAGCTCAGCACGCAGACCACTGAGGTAAGGAGATCGGAGGTATGAGCTAGGGGTGCTGGCCGCACCTCTGGAAGGGTGAAGGGGAACACCACGGGCACCGAGTATTGTGAAGCAGCTGGGAGATGGATGTTGAAATTCTTATTCTAGCAGCATCACCAGCCCAACTCTGCCAATGTTTGGTGAGGACTGAAGATCCCAGCCCCAGCTCTTTGGTGGTTTGGGTGTCACTTTTTTCAGACCTAGCCTTCACCCTCATGTTTTCAGAGATACTGAGAAGATTAAGAAAATAGCCAGTAAGTGTTAAATAAAGACTTCCTCAGCAACCTTGTTGTATTTTGGGTTTCAGTCCTTCCCTCACAGAACCCCCTACAAGGGTTTTTTGTAATGGCTCAGTACTGGAAATGAGTACCTTTAACGTCTGCTCAAGCCGGGAGCATTCATCCTCTTGGCATGATTAAGCCTCAGGTGCCTGAAAACTCACTTCATAAACGACAGTGTGTAACAAAATGGACTAAATCAGTTGCCATCTGTTCTCCCCTTGGACGTCTGCAGCCCAGCTGCTGGTTCATGGATCTGGTCATTCTGAAGGTACTTCAAATAGCTTCAGTCCCGGGCTTGTGTTTGAGTGACAGCAAACCTGACTTGAAAAGGTGTGGGTATGGTTAGGGACATAAACGGGCATCCTCTGGGAGTTTCAGAAGCACCTCATTTGCACTTAACTATCTGGTCAAGGAAACGGGACTGTATTCCAGGAATGCTATTACAAGAATTGGGCATAGGAGCTGGTAGGGTGAAAGGATTAGCAATGGAGAAGACCTAACGAAATAGAAATCAGAATGAATTTGGAATTCTGCAAAGGGTCTGAGCTATCCGAGTTAACAACACATGGCCAGAAATGCTGCAAAAACGGCTCTGTGACCACACAGCCAACCTGTCATCCAAATTGCTGGGGAGAAGACTGTCTCTTCAGGGTAAGGTTTCTAAGAGAACATACAGGGAGGTGCAAGGTAGAAAGGCCAGGGCACGAATGCCCAGCAAACGGCGGCATGGCTAACTGTTCTGCAAGGATAGCGGAGCCCCGCAAAAACAGGCAGTGTTCTTGCAGCACGGTAACTCAGGGTGCAGGCAACACTTTTTCACATGAACGGCATTCCCCTGCAAAGAAGCAGCAGCCCCGGGCAGTGACATTTCCAGCCTTCAGACAAGCAGTGAATTGCAGAAATGAGGTTTTATCCTTAGTAAATACACAAGCCTGGAGCCACCATTGGCCAAGAGCCCCTGTGCTGTGAATTCATATACGTGGTCTAGATTTGCGTAATATAGAGAGGCAGGAAAATAAAGCGTTCACTAGCATCATCCTTAATTTGTGAACGTGCAAAAGTGTTGCCTGCTTCCCCGGGGATGAAGGCTGCGAGACGCCGAGCACCTGGGAGGCAATTGTTGCTGTAGGATTGCACGCACAGCCTTCACCTTCATCGGCCCCGCTTCCCCGGGAGGGC
>NW_008825430.1:3291046-3298936 GCF_000699105.1 Pygoscelis adeliae
GGGGCCGTTCTGCTCGCCGTGAAACAGCCGCCGTGCAGCCAGCGAGCGGGGCTCTGCGCGCTGGAGCGGTGAGCTGCCCTGCCCGGCGGGCTAAAAGCCTCCCGGGCTGCACCCGCAGCGTGGCCTCGGGTCCTCCCAGTAGCTTTAATAGCGATAACGATCGAGGCATGGAACATGTGGCGAACGTGTTCGGCACCAGCAGCGGTGCTGGTGCCGAAGCCGAGACCTCGCTTTATAGCCTTTCGTTAGCTCTGTTTAGCTGGTTCTGGCTGTATATTAGAGAGGCTCGTATTTGCCACAGCAGCAGGTGTTTAAGGTGGATAAGGAAAGAGGATTTCCTTTCCCAAAGCTGGATCGGTATATTGCACTAATAAACAGCAAATCTGTTTTAAATGATAGCGGTTCCATATTTGTATGCCACCCCGGTGGATACAGCCCTGCAGAGATGCACGCGGGTCGGTGGAACAGGACTGTATCGTAGTGCCGTGCATCATGAGATTTTTGAAGGCTGCTGTAGACCTGCTAGCAGAACTTGTCCTGTAGTAAATAATTTGAAAACTCCCCGTGTTTCTTGCTACATGCAATAACGCTAGGATGGGTTAAACCTTTTTCTTCCTAATAAGAGCTGGGAAAAGGGTTTTGCCTGCCATTTTAATGCCTGATTCTTCCGCTGTGTCTACAATGGGCTTCTAACCACTGGGTAGTCTCAAAAAAATGCTTTCTCCTGCTAGTAGAACTAATGGTTAAACTAATGGTTAACTGTGCGCTCACTAATGGTTATTAGTTTGATCTTCTAATGTTGTAGTGTCAATCATGTGGTAAACAACGTCTGTTGCTGAAATTATAATTTTTGAAGTGCCTCTCGTATTTAAAGATCCATGAAGACTTTATAAATAGATTGTTTTAAATAGTATAAGACTGTGCTTTCAGAACATGTATATAAGGAGCCTCTTCTGTTCCTAAGGAGTTCTAGTTTTCTTTTTTAGCCCTGTCCCTGATTTACTTGGGGCCCCGTGAAGGTCTCTCGCTGGAGGGAAACAGCTATGGTTCAGGATTTTGGGATTAGCAAACACACAAGGGCTCAGAATTTCATGGTACCCCCCAACGTAGCACAACTGTTTTGGGAGAGTGACATAAATCCAGGCTTTTCCAATAATTGTTGAGCACTGCTACACTTGGAGAAACCTCACTGTAAGGAGGTCTTGGGAGTAGCCAGGACCGCTATGTCTGCTCTGGCTGGGAATGAGGGGCACTACTGGCAGTAGAAATAGATAACCTCTGAGTGGGTGCGTCTTGCCTCTTCTGTCAGATTTTGGCCATGGACGCTGGGTCTTTCACTACCACTTTTCCTGGGAAAGGTTTACTGGTGGGTACTTCCTTCCTATCGATAGGATGTTATCTTTTCCTCTCGTTATTCTTGTAGGAGTGAATGTTAAGAGATATTTTTTTTTTTTTTTTAAAAACCATGAAATAATTGCCCCTCTTGTGCTATGGCGTGGCAGAGGCTGCTGAAATCATGTGATTATTTCTAGGAATTTGACACTCATGTTCTATTTTAAAGACTTTACTTTTGTTTTTATGTGTTGGAGATCCACTTTTCATGGAAATGAAACTGGAAAAGAAACTTGCAGCCAGCGACAGGGAATGAGTCTCCTTCCTCAGCTACCGGTTGTCAGCAGACAAATAACACTGTTTCTGTTCAAGATGTTATATTTTAAAATGGAAAAGTGATGGAATGACTTAATCTTTTCCTGTATTTCATTGCTTTTTCACTTGGAAGTCACTAGTTTTGCTCTTGCACAGGAACAGTGATTTTTTTGTAAGGCAAATGGGATAGCAGTGTACGCGTGACCGTTCTGGATACATGGAAAAATAGAGCGTTCACTACTGTTCACCTTCCATTTCTTTATCAGGCTCCTTCTTCTTTGAATTCAACAGAACAATAACTATTACTTCCGTCTGACTTCAATCATATTTGCCATTGATTCGAACCTTATTTTAGGGAGTGTTAAGTGTGTCCTCCAAGGACAGCCCTTGAACAGAAACAGAGATTTTATAATCACCTAGTCATTTGGTACGTTGTCCTTGCAAATTCAACTGGCCTAATTTAAGGTTGGGCAAGACACTTAAAGCCAAGTGGGTGCCAATGAGCGAAAGGCAACAGGGAACTCTTAGAGCTATGAGCTGGTTAGTACTTTTTGATGTTTAAGGATCGTTTGAGTGGTGTCAGTATCAAGAAAATGTAACTATTTTGAGGGATAACTAACTCCATTGTAACTTGCTTTTCAGTTTAGCTTTCAACAGCTCTTCGAGTGTTCCTTCACAAACAAATAAACCCTCCCTTCAGTTGCTAGAAATTTAAAACGGGCTGATGAGGGTAGAGTCAGTGAAAAATATTGTGCACAGAAGAAACTCCCTCCTAAGCAAATTTAAGCAAGTCTAAGCTAGTTTATGAGAACATGCATCATCAGAAGGCAATAGTATATGGGGGAGATAAAAGCAGTAAAAGAGGAGCACAGTAAAAGAGGAGGATTCCATATTAATTTATGTATTGATCAGAGTTGCAAGTGGGAATTATGTAATTTAATTCAGGGTATTTAACGTTTTGAAAAGGATAAATACCTCTGTTCTACCATGTTTTTTTCTGTAGTCTTAGAAGATCTGAATCTCTTCTGGTGCAAAGGCCATGCTTTTACTAGGTACTGACTTCACCAGCAGCTTAAATGTGTGGCCTGCAGTCCTGGGGGTCCACAGGGTACTCCTCTGGTGACTGCCAGGAATGAGGCAGAAAAACAAGTTCTACAAAGCAGTACTCCCCATATCTGAATAGGCCCACTCTTCAAACGGGAGAAGTTTAGGGATTCAGAAACCGAAGAAGGTTGAAAATCACGGCTTTTAAGTTCAGCACACACGAGCGTTAGTGTTGGGGAAGGTGGAAGAGTGCACGCATACTGCAAAAACCAACAGTGCCACCTGGTGAGAGTGGGACCAGGAGAGTTGGGCCACGAGGAGGGCAAATGTCCCCAGGCGTGTCCCCAGCTCCTCCACCTCGGGGTTGGGGGCAAGCCCCTGGCCAACAGGGAGAGAACAAAGGGCTTCTAAGGCCGTCGTGGGGATGGGTTCTCTTCAGACCTGCAGGAAGTAGGTGTTTGCTGCCTCACTGTGAAAAGGGGAGGCGGTGGGTATGTTAGGGGCACTCAGCCTGTCATGAAGGACCACATGTTTTATGGCAGGACCAAAATGCAAGCAGGTTGCTCAGTTTTTTCCTTTTGTAACTTCAGCAGCTAGAGTAACGATTTGGGGGAAGAGAGGGTAATGTGATTTGTTTCAATATAGGACCAGTAAAAGTGCTACCAAAAGTCTGGTGTTATGCAGCCTTTTAGGGGTAAAAAATACATGATTAAGTTTTAGGCTCTTAAGCTGTGGTCAAGGGTTGCATAACACTGGGGAAAAAAGAAAAAATTTTGGTGAGCATTAGGGAGATTTAAGCCTTCAGTGGGGGAAGAAGAGGTTAGATCCCTGCAGATCAAGTAGAGCAGGTCTCCTGTGTGACTGATCCCACGTTGTGGGCATAGGATGCTGCAGTTTTTCTGGTTATACATATACAACATGCAGAACAAAAGCCTCAACACACAATTTCATCGCTGTAGCAGGCATCTGCACAATCTTTTACAGGGGCGGGGGGGCTGAAGCAGTTAGTGCTGTTGAAGACTTATTCGGGATGGGAGAGGGAGAACAAGAAAGTCAGAGAAGGCAAACTGGAAAGATGTCGAAAGGACATGGGAGCGATGGAAGAAGCAATCGGCAGCGCAGCTGCGGGTGTGAAGCTCTGTGCACTAGGTGGGCTCTAGTTGCGAAATGGCTGTGCTCTGCTGCAGCGAGTCTGGAAGATGCCTGCCGGCAGACAGGCTGTTGCATTTTGATAGTTTGCCTCTCCGAAGTGTGAAATGTTTTGTTTTCCAACGTTAAACACCACCACTGTTCTCAGACTGGAAAGATAATGTTTGATTGCAGAGAGAGCATTTGGGGAAGATAGTATTTGCTTTGCTTTAGGTCCATTATAGCTATGCAAAAGAGGGTGGCAGTTGCAGAGTAGGGTTAATGTTTTTTAGCAGTGTAGGTTGGGTGCAGCCTTAGGCGAGGCAGACTGGTTTGGAAATACTTGTGGCTGTGCAAAAAGGAATCTCTAAATGAGCTGCAAAAGTCAAATGATTTACAAAGCAGATCTGTTGTTAAAGCAACCCTTCTCCAGCCGTACTCGGGGGCTTTCTGGGGAAGGGACAGGGTCTAGAAAATGCCAAGCACGTTTAGGTTCCATAGCAAACAAAACAAGAAAAAAGACGTGCAACACATTCACCATGCAGACATCATATAGGTGAGAACAATGCCTGACTGAAAACAGACATTTACAAAAAAAAGTCAATGGATTTAAAATGTATGAGGCTCAGAAGTCCCATTCTCTCCAGTTCCATACAAACTGACTTCCAGGAAGATAGAGCTTTTCACAAGTGCCACCTGATGCAAGTGTTGATGGACTGCTTTTGATCGTGACTTAGCTGGAAGCAAAATAAAAACCACTATTGAGATAAACCAAAGACCAGTTGAAATGATCCTTTCTAAAAGGATGGTGATACATATTTGGTCATTAGCAAGTTGAGAGCAATGATTTGTCAGCGAGGACTTGAGACTTGAATTTACCGGAGAGTTACTGTGTTGAAAAGAATGCTGATGCTTAGAACACATGTAATTATTTTAACTCCGTAACTGCTACTTGTACAAGAGAATTCCAAGGGCAGTTCCTTTACAGTTGCTTATATTTACATATATATGCAAGAACATTAATAATATTCCATTATCCTCAACTCCCTGTGTAAATTAGTGCTGTCAACTCTCTGCTTGCAGGAGTATACAGCCGTAATGCCGTACACCCTACCCATAACTGGGAAGCACTATTTACATTAGGGGTTGCCGGGAGGAATTTGTTAGGAAGCAGATCGAGAACACTTCTACCAGTTTTGTACTAAATGAGGGATCCCCGTGTAACAGGAACGTTCCTCAGAGACCACGTCTGTCTCCTGTAAGGACGTGAACAGAGGTGGAAGAGATGTTGGAAGCCCGCGTACCAAAAGATAATTTTAAAATCTTCTCAGGAGGGATTGGTAGTGTGTAACAAAGGTGACTTTCTCAGCACAAATACAAGCACAGAAAGATACTGTTTTTCCTTTTTTCACTTACTATGCCAAGTAGATTTTTTTAATTTTTATTTCAATCGTTTTATACGCAGAAATCTTCCTAGGGAAAAACTTAAACTCTTTTCACCACAGTTTTGTAGACCAAAGAAATCCCACTTTTTAATCCCAATTCACCCCTGTCAGCTCCCTAACAGCTCTTTGTGGCATCGTTCTCCCATTTTTATTATTGTTCTTTGAAGACAGAAATACTGAGTGATTATGTGTGAGACTTCTAGAAAGGGTTGCAAGACTCCCATAAAAATCCCGAAACAGGCAACTGAGGTAAACAGAGTGCTATAAATAGTTGTGGTGGGAGGGGGACAGGGCAAAGCTAGTAGCACTCCTCCAGGCTTTAAGCTAAGCTGTGCCCCTGTGCAGCTCTAGTACAAAACACCTCTACACTTATAGACGTGTATCGCTGTATGGATTGTACAGTTATCAGTATTTATTACAGAACACATTGAGTGACAACTGATTTAACTGGTACAAAACTGTGTGTATGCCGGGCCAAAAAGGCATACAAACTTGAGAAGGTAGCAGCTGAAATAGCCAGTAGATTATTCGGAACAAGTAGGGAAACTCTGCGTAAGAAAGTCGGTAATTCTTCCTGTTACTAGCATGCACGGGCCCACGGGCATAGGAATTCAGCGTCAGCTGCTCGGCGCCGTAATACTGGGTTAGGGAGTATAGGATTCCAACACCTGAGATGCTCTGTGCAAAGCACAGTCGAACAGAGGTCTGGTAAGAGGGTTTAGTAACCTGAACATGCGAATTGCTTCCTTTCGTCCTGTGGAAGTGAGAGCTGTAAAATGTAACGACAGCAGTTTCAAGTAAACGTTAACTATTTCCGTGATGATTATTATCGCAAATGCCAAGTTATTTATCTAATTGTGGTTAATGTGTGAACAGAATTGCACCTCTTATCAGGCCTCTAGACATGCCTTTCTACCTTCATCTGGGATGTAGGTTATTAGGGTGTTTCATAGTATCTTTGAGCTTTCTCCCAAATCTCAGGTGTTACCAACACCTGGTGTGACAGTCGTGAGGACAGACAGACAAAAGAGAGTCCCAGCAGCTCAGGAGTTTATTTCCAAAACCCACATTTGTCCAGGTCAGTGATTCTTAACTCTCTCTTGCCAGAAACGCACTCCAATAGAGACGTGGAGCCTCTGTACTGCTCAGCTTTTCTTGACCTTCATTTATGGTTTTCTTAAAAGAGGCGCGTGGGTTCCTGCGGGTCAGCAACCAGAAGCCGCTGATCTAAATTCACTGCAGGGGACTGAATGGTTTTCCTTATATAATAGATGTTGATATACCATTTGGTGACCCCTTTAGAAATACTTCGGTACTTCTGGTTAGTGAAATGATTAAACTTTGTCCAAATGGTAGACATTCTTTTTTTTTTTCCTTTAAAAATATTGCTTAAAACCTATTTTTTTCCCCCAAGTGATAGAGAGAAATAGGGATTGAAGAAGCTGAGGGAAGCTGAGCGGAATATGTCGCAGATTCTACCTCATAAATGAACATCTTCCAGGATAAGTGACAGAGAATGCAAAATGTTTAGTGGTGTGTGTGTGGCATGGACCTACGTAATTTTGAATTTTATAGCAGAATTACAACTATTCATATTTAATTGTTTTTTATATTTAAGACCAAAACAAATGTCCGTCTAGAAGCTTCCAGTGCTCTAACTATAATCAAACTTGCAGCTTAACCTGCCCAGTAGCTTTATAAGTTTATAAATAATCAGACATCTGCAGTTGGAGGAGAATTTAGGTGCAAGCTGACAGCTTTTTAGCCAATACTAGAAGAGTGTCCCAGCACCCCTAAGCAGGCTAGGTATAAGGCTTGTCCCTATATTTGGTCTGCGAGCTGTCTCAACACAGGTTAAGGGGCGATTCGGGCCCACAGAATTCAGGAGCCTTCATTTCCTCATGAACGTGGGGATCTTCTTACCGCTGGAGGTACTGAAATGTTTGGAAAGGGACCATACAACATCTTATAGGCAGGAGGAGTGCTTTACTTGCGACTACACTGATTTTTGAAGGAACAAGGAGACTATAAATGTAGGAGAAACGCAAGGCTAATTTTGTTTTAAGAGACCATGACTTCAATTCATTGAGTATTCCTAGCATAAAATTTGAATAATAAGTTACAGCCTATTTTCTGCAGTAGAGAGAAAGCGGTGACTTGCTTTGGAATGCAGATGGTCCCCAAACAACAGGCGCGATGCTCCTCAATTAAATTAAGGGTCAAGCAGCCGTTTGCTGGGGTGGACGGTATTATTGGGAACGTAAAGGTGAAGAGCTGGAAACGTGCAATAGCGTATTTATTGTTAGCACCCTACAGCTTGGCAGACATCCCCAAGCTTACGAGACCGGCCACACGCCTTCGGCGCTGGGCCGACTGCCTTCCGTGAGGTGCCTCTGCTCCCGCCAACCGCGCGCCTCGGGGCTCAGCCTGCAGCTGTCCTGGGCCGGGGTCACTGGCCGCCGCCAAGAGGCGCTTGATTTGAAATTAGGGGAATTTGCACATGGCAGGCAGGGCCGTTTAGGGAGGGAGCCTGGTCTGGGGCGGGAATTGCTAAACACTCGGGAGCAGGCCCGCGCTTCGGGCAGAGCTGCCCGGCTGCGAGGGGCGGGCAGCAAGCACTTGAGGC
>NW_008825430.1:3299809-3327034 GCF_000699105.1 Pygoscelis adeliae
CGGGTGTTGGCGGGGTGAAACCGCACCGGCGGGCTGAGCTCCAACCCCTTCGCCGGTGCGAGCCTCCGGGCTGCTGGTCAGGGCTCTGGTCAGGGCGGTTCTCACAGGATCCGTTTCTAGAAGTGCTGTGGATCGTTTCTGGTTTTGTTTACGTTTCCACTTCTTCCCGTAGCGGTATGTTTTGTAAGGCCTTTGAGCTAATCGTCGTCTGCGTGAGAGTGGTAAGACAGCCCTGTAGTGATTTACTTTCTAAAAACAAACAAAAAACCCCACATACATGCGCAAACTTTTCTTGTAGATAGTAACATTATCATATATGGAATATCTAAACTGTGCCTTATGTGGCAGGTCTAAAAGGAACACAGTGCAAGGGAGCCAGAAGTACCAGCTCTCTAGAACAATACGGTGAATAACCTTTTATGGGTTTGGTTGTTTTTGGCGTCAGGCTTCGAGGGTCGTCATTCTTTACATGAACTAGATTTTGGCCTGATATCACTGGAATTTCAATATCGCTTCTAATCTCACTCACATCTTGGAGGGAAAATACATTTAGAGTAGACCTACTGTACATCAAAGCTGTTGAGATCTGTGAAGTTCTAACATGTTCGAAGCAGCCCAGGTCTGATACTGTTCTGTTTAAAAAAAAAAAATGCGCATGGGACTGAGTTCAATATAAAGCTGGAGGAATAAAGGCATACTTCATGCCTTTACTTGACTCCCTGTGAAATTCAAATAGTTTACAAGTTATAAATTTCACATTACCATAAAACAGCAGTTTGGTTTTTTTTTCTCCCCTAAGCCAGGCCCTCAGCTTCCAAACTACACAAATTATGACTGAATTTTCACAGGAAGATTGTGACCCTTTTGTACCTTTGAAGCATATAACATTTTATTGCCTTTTGGGGTTGCTACTGTTAAAATAATGACTTAATTACTCTGTATCTCTCCTTCTGTCAGCTATTTTCTTTTTTTCCCTCCAAAACTAATCACAAGCAAATGAAAAATCCCAGTCATTCTGTGTGGTAGAAATCTCAACTTTACATTTGAAAATAATGCAAAATTCTTGGTAACAAGAGTTTCAAATCTTACTCTTTTGCGTACAGTTGCCAGTCTTCCCCAAAACAGGTGTACAAAGGATTAAGCTGTCAGTGTGCAGGTGAAATGTACTACTTAAAAAAAAGTATTTCAGTAACCAGGTTTGCTTAGCACTCAGACTAATTTGGAGGGGGATCCTGGTCTCAACTTGCACACTTCCCTAAGTTTTTTGTATTGAGCGGTGGAACTGTTCAGTGTAACAAAGCTAAACTGGTCTATGTCCTTTAGAGTCACAACTTGTGGACTTCTTGCATTTCTGTCTCTGCTGATCTTAATATTTGTGTGGACACTTGTGAGCAGAGAAGTAGAAGTTTGTTTTAAAAAAAATAATCAGCTTTTAAGGCTTTCATGTTGAGTTAATCTTGTGCTTATTATTTTTTAGGCTTCTAGTTTTCTATTTATATATGGAAAACTTGTCTTTTTGTTTCCAAAACTTTATGGAAGTTCAAAGGCATTATTTTTCAAAAGGTAAAAATTGCTCCTCTTAATCAATGAGGATGTCTTTTTTTTTTTTTTTTTTAAGAAATTAATGTAGACATCTCTTTTTCAACTCTAGAAATCTGCTAGTGATTTCACAGGCAAGTGTTACTTAAATGTATAAAATGATTAGTTCATATAAAAGGTAAAGAGTAGAAATTGCTATTGTTTTTCCCCCAAGAAAATGTAAATTCATAGTTTCTGAGACTGTCTTTTCTGTGGTCTATAGCTGACTAACATGACGTTGCTTTGAATGTATTATTTGATTGAAATTATTTTTATTATTCAAGGAGGAGGGTAAGAGCTATATCTGCCTCCAGCTTGTTCACTGTCCCGTTGGTTTTGACAGATGAGTTTTGCAAGAAGGATTGCTTTTTAATTAATCCTCTATTTTCAGGAGACTGGCTGTGATCCCCAGACTAAGTGAAGTGTCGTCTTGTTTCCCAGATTTAAGAGTTTATGCCAGACTCGTATCCTCTGTGCTCTCTACTGGTTTGTAGAGCCTGTGGATTCCATATTTGGAGACCTGGCTCTTCCTGAACATCCAGGGGCTGTTTCATAATCCTTTAAGCAGGAAAGAGCTTAAAAGGCTAAAGAGAATCCATTGCTCTAATCCTAAAACTTAAGGAAGAACTCAGGTTTTACTAGGGGTTTCATTGGGCAGGAGTTTTGCGTTCGCAAATGGGACTGGATTGGAAGGAACTGATCTGACTGGAAAGCCTGATACTCTGCTCGTTCCCTCCCCTCTCCTTCCGCTCCCTCCAGTTCCCTGCATTGTTCCCCCCATTTCAGTTCATTACACGGCCACACAAGAATTATATTGCCACAACAGACAGGATGATGTGGAGGAGGGATGGCACAGAGGGAAGCTGGAGGATGCTTGAACCGGATAACGTGTTATTGACTTTGAATGTTTTAAATTTTACAAATACTTAGCCCGGAGGAGTGTCCACACGTTTCTCGGTTGCTAATCCTCTTTTAATCCACTTGTAAACACAAGGACCGTGAAGTTCATATCATATGAGTACTTCAAAATCTGGGAAAAAGTCATGGGAGGAATATGGATGTATTTTAATTTATTCCTCCCTGAAAAGTGCCCAAGCTTGAGTAAATAATATGTTTAGCTTCATGAAAGGCTACTTGCGTGTGCTCTTGAGTGCAAGACTGCCACTTACTCACTGTTTTGTTAATAACTATGCAGAGAGCTGAAAATACTCATTTCAGTTAATCAAAATCCGCGATCTTGCCATACATTGTGGTTGTAAAACTGAAATGCCTGTTTTGGCTAATTTTACACCAGAAACCTTCCAAAGTGTCAAAATGAGATAAAAACTAAGACTTCTGAAATGTGGGAAAAATTGTAAAGATAGTGGTGTAATTTAAGGAGGGTTCACAATCAATCACTTCTGACAGTCCTGTAGGACGTTTCCTTGTAGTTGTTCTAACTCGAGTGGCTAATGCTGGCTTTTTAAAATAAATGTGTGTGTAAAAGTACTTTTTAAGTTTCTCATTAACTGCAGTGAGATTTGAGCTAGACATTGATGTATATCTCTAAGTAGCATCTGTTTAGTGGATCACGTTTGTGTGGCTTTGTCACTCGATTCTTTCAGTTCAGTGGTTCACCTTTTTTAAAGTAACAATTCGGGCACCTTGATCCTCTGTTAGCATGCTAAATCACCTCGTGACAGTTACGCTGTCAAGAGTGCTAAAGAGTTTTGGATGTTTCATTTAATTCTGTTCAAAGTGTATAGTTTTATCAAAGTTGAGCTTTGGGCTGCTTTAAAAGAGAGGAAGCAAATTTCCTGCATTTTCACGTAAAAATAAGATTTTAAAAGGAGAGCCGCTGCTGTTGCTAAGTTTTTGAAAGACCGAGGGCCAGAAGTCTATTTTGTTGTTGTTTCTAGTGGATAATACCTGGTGACTTAATTAGTCTTAGATGCAGAGCATGTCTTAATACACCTATTTCATAGAATCATAAAACCATAGAATGATTTGGGTTGGAAGGGACCTTAAAGATCATCTAGTTCCAACCCCCCTGCCGTGGGCAGGGACACCTTCCACTAGACCAGGTTGTTCAAAGCCCCGTCCAGCCTGGCCTTGAACACTTCCAGGGATGGGGCATCCACAGGTTCTCAGGGCAACCTGTTGCAGTGCCTCACCACCCTCGTAGAGCAGAATTTCTTCCTTATATCTAATCTAATTCTACCCTTTTTCAGTTTAAAGCCATTACCCCTTGTCCTAGCACTACATGCCCTTGTAAAAAGTCCCTCTCCAGCTTTCCTGTAGGCCCCTTCAGGTACTGACAGGCTGCAATAAGGTTTCACCGGAGCCTTCTCCTCTCCAGGCTGAACAACCCCAACTCTCTCAGCCCGTCCTCATAGGAGAGGTGCTCCAGCCCCCTGATCATTTTTGTGACCCTCTTCTGGACCCGCTCCAACAGGTCCATGTCCTCCTTGTGCTGGGGGCCCCAGAGCTGGACGCAGTGCTCCAGCCGGGGTCTCAGCAGAGTGGAGTAGAGGGGGAGAATCACCTCCCTCGACCTGCTGGCCACGCTGCTTTTGATGCATTTAGCAAGTTTTCAAGTCCTAGTAGTGTTAAGCAACAAAAGTGAAAGAGCATTTGTTGTTCTTAATTGAATTTTAATTTCAGTCTTAAAGCAGTCTGGCACAAATTGTGAATAAGAATTATTCATGGGGTAAATAAAATGTAATTTGATTTACAACCTATTAGAGTTGATTTTTGTACATTATTATTACATTGAATGAAGTATATCAAGCTGTTCCGTAAGTTAGACTGTTTCAACTCTCACTTCTGGGGTGAATGTCGTATAACTTAGCCAAGTCTGATGTGAAAATTATTGAAGCACTGAAGCACGGATGCTGTAGCTTATTTTTCAGCTGAGTTGTTGTATTTTGATATTTGTAGTAGTTTCATAGTAGCATCTTGCTGAATCTTGACAGACGAAATGGAATTTAACTGAAGTAGCAAGACATGCTTGCTTTACTTACGATAGTGAATAAATCTATTATAGCATTATTTTTTTTTGTTCTAGATAAAGCAACTTATTTTGGAATTAGACTGGTAACATGAGTTTATTTTTCCTAATTTGAAAAGCAGCATTTGACATCCTGGGAGTTCTAATAGCATAGGAGGTATACAGCTATATATATAGGAGGTACAATAGTCTAATGATCCAACACAAGACTAATTTTTTTTTTTTTAATGTAGGGATAATGATGAGACAGCAAAAGAAGAGAAAGCACCTGTGAAAGAGAAGTACGTTGCAAAACCGAAGGCCATCCCTTCTCTTGGAAACAAGAATAGATTCCACCCCTATTCAAAGGACAAGAATGCAGGCACTGGAGAGAAGAAGGCTATTAATCGTAATAGAGTTTTTATTAGCAACATCCCGTATGACATGAAATGGCAAGCTATTAAAGATCTTATGAGAGAGAAAGGTAACTTATTCCTTATAATACACTTCACATAGAAAGGGGTAGAACTTAAATGCAATGTATATGTCCTTTGAGCCACACAGATGTGATTTGACGACTTTTTTTTTTTTTCTGGCCTTTACTTGGTACATCTATCTCCCTTCCCCCTCTTTCATCTGAGACAATTGCATTGCAGGGTAGGATGGGTAAATGAAGTGCTTACAATCTTCTGCCATTCTAGTGTGACAGTAGAGAGTATATGCATGACCTCATGACTTCTTTAAGAGATTGTGTTTCGTCTAGTTGTAGTCTTTGTAGATTTTTTTTTTTAAGGGCTATTGTATTTAAGCAACACATTTAGCGTGTTAACATGAATAACAAAGGACGTCTTTCAAAAGTTGTTTTGTATTTCTTTGGTGGAATCTGGCTGTGGAATGAACTTTGTCTGCATTGTCACTACTGCCATGACTGTTTGTCTGGAGATTTGTATTAAAAGCTTGTTACTATTGTTGCAGTTCTGATAGAGTAATCTTACTACCCCAAACGTTTTATTTTAAGTTTGGGGTAAAATAATGCTAATATATGAATTCTGTAAAAAGTTAGTTCTGTGTTTTCCTTGAAAAACTTGATTCTTCAAAAGTAATGCAAAGCACACTTGGCTTTTAGGCTGTGAAAAATGCCAAAACCCCCCTTCTGTAACTGCTGGTGTATCTGTTGTAAGGTGACGTGACTATTTGATTGGTTTATTTACTGAAACTTCCTACCTTAGAAAGTGAGTGGCTTGCTGTGAAATATTTGATGTGTAAATTTGGTTATTATTGAAGGCAAACTTATGATTGAAGACATTCAGGTAGAAAGTCACCTTAAAACAGGTGTTGTGAGTAGGATGATAAATGTAACACTTTCCAGTGAACGTTGACGTTTCATTTGTTAGGTTAAGGGACTGTGTATATCTGAATTTGTTCACCAACTATATCATACTGGCCAAAATATGATCTGTAGTATGAATTAGGTTAAATATAGTTGTTTGTTTTTAGCTTTTGAGAATGTGGCTGCTGCATATTTCTGAAAATTAGCAAAATTATATAGCCATTGACAGGAGGTACGTTGGTCTGGTTTTGATTGTTGGTGAATAATAGGTGCTTCTCTGTAGAGTTGTGCACAGGGGCACAGTAAAGAAAGATACTGGTGTTTAAATGCATTGTCTCTTGGTATTTTCCCTTTGTATGTCTTATGTAGTTGGTGAGGTTACATACGTGGAGCTGTTTAAGGATGCTGAAGGAAAATCAAGGGTAAGTGCCGTGGGCAACAATCTGCTAGAGGTTTAAAAGTTCCTCAGCAGTTTTATTTTTGTATAATACCTGTACCAGTTATTGGAAAGTAAGTTTCATTTTTACACTGATTTTCATTAAGATAGCCTTGAGGATTTTGTATTAGAAGTAGTCTGACACTTTCATGCAACTCAAACTAGCTGGCTGTAAAGGACAAAATACTTCTGTAAACGTTAACAAATGGCATTTACTTAATTCTTCTTTTTAGCCAACATCTTTGTTTTGGTACAAATCTGTTTCATATAAAGGACGTTCAATAAACCACTGATTTCATTTAAATTTTGTTAGCGTAGTATTCTCTTCTTGGGGCCAATGAGTATAAAATGTTAGCTAAGAATATACTGTTTGAAGTGCCTGATTTGACAGCTTTGCAGGGTTGGTACTCTAAACACTGGATTAATGTTTTTGCTTTCTTAAAACTAAATGGATGGAGATGGTTGGTAGCCAACAGAGTGCCAGCAATGAGGCACTAAGAGTGAAGATTGTTAAAGCTCCTTTGTCTTCTTAAAAATAGTCAAAAGTTTGGCCAATAGTAGCTCTGAACCTGCAGCGAGAACATGAGAAATGCAGGTTTGAGTCTTAACTGAGGTTGTATCAACTGTTGTAAATGACTTTCTTTAACGCTTGTTAAAACTAAAACATGCTGTCAGCTTTGCTTTACTTAAAGCAATCCTCAACTCTGTGCTTTATTAGAAAGATTCTGGTGCAGTCAATAAGGTTATCTTCTTACAAAGTAATTTCTCAATTATGCTAGTAATACTGAAGAGGTATGCAGACTCCTTGTTCATCGTACTGGTATACTTGATGTAGGTAGATTTGAATTTTGTAGTCAATGGGCAGCTTTTAATGACACGATGAGTGTCTTGATTGGTTTTTGGTTATGTTTTTGGGTTGTTTTTTTTCTTTCCACCCTTTTCCCCCCACCTCCTCTCCCCAGTTGTCCTTACATGGATCTGTGTGGCATTTTTCCAATTCTGGTTTGGCTCAAAGAGAATAAAAGATAATGTATTCTCTTGCTTTTGAAAGGTATGTATGTGGAGAAAGTAGGAGAAATTCAGCTTGGCTACCAGTAAAGGGCATGTATTATGGATTTTGAAGCTGAAAATAACTTGAATAGTCGTTTAACAGTGAGCTGGGATCTTTAACTGGAATCTTAAATGCTCTATCACATGTGCTGACTGACTTTTTTTTTTTTTCTCTCTTTACATATGATGACAAATCATCATGGATGTAGGGTTGTGGGTAAGTTTCTTCTTCTATATGTGTAGAAACACACTACTATCCAAACATTCTGTTAATGTTAACATTTTAAACTTTATTTGTTTTGTTCCCTCGAAGTGTGGTTGAATTCAAAGACGAAGAATTTGTTAAGAAAGCGTTAGAAACTATGAACAAATATGATCTTAGTGGAAGACCCCTGAATATTAAAGAGGTATGGTTATTGCTGTTGTTTTTAATTTGAAATGGTGAAGATACTGTAACTACTGAGATGACAATGCAGTGTTTTGAGCATCTTAGCCGTGTAATTTCCAGTTTAATTTTTTTATGACATTTTCTTAATGGGCTAAAGTGCCTGTTGGCTTGCAGAAAGTCTTACTGTTATGCCAGGTGAACTGACCAGAAGTGTGTCCTAAAGTCAAAATAACCTAATACTGTTTTTCTTTAAAACAACTTTAACTTCATATTCTTACCTTAGTGTCATCAGGTCTTTTCCAACCTAAATGATTCTATGTTTACATTGCTTACCTGCTTCAAAATATGATGCAGAACAAGCTGAGTCTCAGACTACTACATATGTGCAAAAATGGAGCTGGAAGTAGAGAACTTGTGCTGACTGGAAAGTGGAATTAATGTCAACATTTCTATTGTAGTGTTGTAGTATATGACAGTGTCTGATGCAGTTCTTTTTGTCCTGTTACAACTTTAGTAATGGTATTAATAAATAATTAAAAAAAACCTAATTAAATTAATTCAGTTCTTGGAAGAAGGTGCTAGACTGACAGTCCTTTAGATTGAAATCTTTTCTACTTGTCCATAGGCTAGGTACAGCATGTGAAGTGGCAGTGCACGCTTCCTCAACAAGTGCTTTGCCAATATGCCTCAACCCTCATCTGAAAGGACCCACCTCTAGAGGTGAGGGAATTAGGTCTCCATGCTAATTCAGTTCTTGATCCCTCTGACATGGACAAGGATATTAGTTGATAATTTTGATGGGTTTATGTAGAATTTCAAATAGTACCTTTTTGTTTGTTGCCAGTCCTCTTATTGATGATTAAGTTGGCTTTATTTTTGCCCATGTTTCAGGATCCCGAAGGTGAACATGCTCGTAGGGCATTACAGCGTGTAGGAGGACAGTTTCCAGGAGGACATGGACCTGATGTGGCACCTGGAATAATGAATTTACCACCTTCTATTCTCAATAATCCAAACATTCCTCCTGAGGTTATCAGTAACTTGCAGGCAGGCAGGCTTGGGTCCACTATTTTTGTTGCTAATGTAAGTTTAAAACTGTATTTTATAACTGTAATATTTGATCTTTGTAAAACGTCTTATGTTCCTGCATAACTCAGTTTTAATATAAAGAGGAAATTGGAAGTGTTAGCTCACAATTAGTATATTCAACTAAAAACGCTGGATATATATTCAGATTTTGGACATGAAAGATACGTTAAACTCTTGAGGCTGACATGCACTTTTAATTACCGCACAGTCATCTGTTGATTTGAAAAAACATACATCTTTTCGCTATCTGTTTACAATTGCACTTCTCTTTAATTAAATATATACTTCAGTTTATCTTGGTAGTTACTTCAGACTAACTTAAACTGTTATATTTGTTGGAGGTGCTTACTTTCATAAGTTCTTTATTTGCACAGAAGACTACTATGTCTGCAAGGGGACTTGTTGGGAGTACAGCTGCTCTTGACAAGAACCCACCCATTTCTCAATGTTAGTATGTTAATTAAAGTAAAATACATATACGTAGTATAAATTGTTGCTTTTAGTTGACATTTTTGGACTCGGTTGCAGTGTGTGTATATTACAAAATCCTGGCTATTTACATATATTAAGCATTTTGTGAAGCTGAAGAGTTACAACAATGCAGAAAATCTCTTCAAATGCAATGGCAGAACAGAAATGTGCACTGAAATCACTAATGTATTTCTGTGTGTAAGCTTGACTTTAAAGTTGGCTGGAAGAAACTGAAGGAGGTGTTCAGCATTGCTGGAACTGTAAAGCGTGCAGACATCAAAGAAGATAAGGATGGCAAGAGTCGAGGAATGGGAACGGTTACCTTTGAACAAGCAATTGAAGCTGTTCAAGCAATATGTATCCTTGGTTTTGAAAAGTAATTGATCAAATGTGGATTAGTCTTTCATGGCTTCTGATAGCGTAGTTTTGCAAATGGTGCTTATTTGCCTTGTAGCTAGTATATAGGGACTAGAGTGTAATACTGTGCGGATTACATTTTTAATGGTGACTGAGTTTACTGCTAGAGTCTAAAAAGGTGCTTCTGCTGATGTTGAACGAGCTTAAAATATGTGGGAATGTGACGTGTGAAACTAACTTTTATATACCTAACAGCTTGTATAGTCTCTACTGGCCTTTGAACTGGTATTCTAAAGATTAGGTAAGGAAAGATAAGACTGCTAAAAATGGTGCAGAAATAAAATAAGTTTTTACAGTGATTCTTCTGAAATAGTTAAATTCTGTAGTTAGAGTCCTTGACTTGCATTTCTTCAGCTATGTTCAATGGACAATTCCTGTTTGATAGACCCATGCATGTAAAAATGGTAAGTTGCTTACATTTCTTTCTACCTTGCATGTCTCTGCCAAAACATTGGAAGGATCATAGCATAACATCCTTGTTTTTTGTCAGGATGACAAATCAGTTCCTCATGAAGATTTCCGTGTTGCGGACAGCAAAACTTCACAATTACCTCGTGAGTTGCACACTCCGTTTTCTACTCCTTGCACTTAATATACGTTGATACAGAGTCTTGGAACAGTTTAGTAGTACTTTTGCTTACTGTGGTCTGTTTATGATACAGAAGAAAATCTTTCTTCTGATGATACTTATTTTTGTTTTCAAGGTGGTCTTGGTGGCATTGGTATGGGACTTGGACCAGGTGGACAGCCCATCAGTGCAACACAATTGAGCATGGGTGGTGGAATGGGGAGCATGGGTCCAGGAGGTAAATCCGTGTTCTTAATTTTTAAGTTTTACAGAGCTTTAAGTTTAAAATTGTCATTTCTGTGTTTGGAAGAATGACATAGTCTTGACAAAGCAAGCCTTGTGTAGTGTGTTTTTGAGATGTTAACTGTCTCTGCATTTTTTTAAAAATCCGTTAGGATATTACCTGTCTTCTAAATGGTGTTTGTCTTTTTTGGTTTAAAGGTATGGGAATAGATGGTCCAGGATTTGGCGGAATGAATAGAATGGGAGGCGGTACGTGCAGTGAAGTTCTTTGCATTAAGTGTTTTTTTTAATATTGTATAGAAAACACTCTTCCTTATTTTACAGGACTTGCTGGATTTCGGGGAATGGAAGGAATGCCTAGTATGGGAGGATTTGGAGTCAACCGAATGGGAGGTAGGTGAACACTGTTCCTGTACACGTATTAGTTTGCTAATATTTGTTTATTAAAAGCCCTTCCTTTAGGGATGGGTAATGTAGATGAGTTTGAAAGAAATACAGTCTGTGGCATGAGTGGAGGTGTAGGAACTGGCATAGGAGTTAAATATTTAATAGGTGCCTCTGACTTGTGCATTAAACCCACTTCTATTTAAACAAGCAGCTGTGAAACAAGTGGTGTATGCACATCAGCTTAGATGTATATAACAGAATATTTCTGTTTTTTTTTGCTTTGTTCTCTACAGAAATGTTCCGTGGTGGAATGGGAGGAAACATGGACAGAGATTTTGGTCGTAGTGACATGGCATTGAACCGTGGTTTTGGAGATTCTTTTGGAAGGATGGGTATGGTTACTGTTAAATTTCCCGTGACAAATTGCAACATAGTATTGCAAGAGTTTTACTAGAAGAAAAATCAAGAAGAGACCTGGTTTCATTTGGTCATCTTCCTCTGTCCCCTCTCCCCCAGCCATTATTATAAGGATGTAATCTGAGTGTTCATGATAGCCATCGCTTAGGACGCAGGTTAAAGTGTGGGGTTTTTTTTCCATCTGTAAAATGTAAACAAAGTAGTGATTTGAGGAAAGCATTTAGCTTTATACTGTTAACTTTGTGAGGTATTAAGTCTTTTGGGTATTAAAGCATATGCTTCTGGTAATCCTGAGCAAGCTGCCCATGTACCACCTTTGTAACTTCCAGGAGCCTGCTTTTGCAAACCCATGCTGGAAGATTGTTTTTTACCACAAATCAGGTAGCATTGGATAGGAACGGTGAATTTTGGTGCCCTCTGTTTTCTTCCTGCCTTCTGAGCTCAAGCAGTTCAGAATGGAATTTATTGGCCTCTTCTGTAACTGGGCCAGCTTTGTTTTGTTTATAGATGATGTCTTGTTGACAGAGATTTCATTTTGTTACCTTTGGGTTCCCTCAGATGAGATACTCTTTTGTCTTAAGAGGCCTGGAAGAGCTTAACAGCAGAGGCTTCTTGCACTTTGTTACTATACTGTTACCTGGATGAATGCGTTGTAGGAGGCAGGTTTTCTTCCCCCTCCTCCCCGTTTTTCTCCCTTTCCCCCTCCCTTAATTCCCCACTGTGAAAGAGAAGAGCTGCTAAGAGCATAAGGTTCATCCGGTCTAAAAGTTGATTTTTTTTTCTTTCCTTTTTTTTTTTTAATTTGGGCAAGTCATAACAAAGGGTAACTCGTGTGTGCTTCTCTTGGAGCACTGGTAATTGTGTAGAAGTGATAAGAATGTAATAAGCTTGTCAGTTGAGTTAGTCTTAATGTCTTGGAATTAATGTCTTAGAAATCAAGTGTATGCTTTCACTCTGTCTACTTGCAACATAGGATAAACATCTGTTTCCTGAGTGCAAATCCAAAGCCACTTCAGTTATAAATGTTCATGCACGCAATAGACTTCCGAGTCTTCTGGTGACACACATTGGTTTTGAAATGCATGAACATGGCCACTGTGAGAAACTGATGTGGGAGTCATTCATTCAGTAGATCCAGCAAGCTTCAACTTACAACCTCTCAGCAACCTTACCATTTAAATACTGTTCTGAGAACCAAGATAAGAGTTTCCCAATTTATCCTTAGATAATGGAAGGAAATTCTAGGGATTTACAAATATAATAGTTAATAGATACTGGGTTTAGTCGGGGAAGCCCCTAGTGTACTCCTATTATAATATTTAGGTTAATGGTATCTTAAAAGGAAATGCTGTGAGTGCATTTGGCTTTAGTACCCTGCCAGTTTCAAGGAGGGCAACTTAAGACAGTGTTTGATTGGGCTATGGCATCAAGTAGTGAAAATGAGGATGTTTGATTTGCAGCAGAATCCTTGGAGTTGCCATTTAAATTGCCAAAATTTTGAAGTATCCAAAAAATCAAAGGTTATGTCATAGAGCATCTGAGCATATAACTTTTTGTTGGTGAAAAGCCAGTGGGGCAAAAAGTACAGGTAAAGGATGTTTCTAAGGTCAGAAACAGCTGAAATCTTGCTTATTAGGGTTATTTGAGCTTTCAGGTTGTGTGTGTTTGGGGTTTTTTTTTGGTTGGTTGGTTTTTTTTTTTAAAGTGCATCTTAGACTGTTGGGAAGACTTTTTTTTCCTCTCTCTTTTCCTTTTAAAAGAGAGCAGGTGTAACTGGGATGCACTCACAAACAGCTAAGGTTTTCTAGCTCTGGAAAAGTGGGGATTTTTTTTTTCTTCACAATGCTATTTAAGGGCAAAAACCAGTCATGTTGACAGAAATCTCAAAATTTGACTTGGTGTTTCATTGCAAGATCCTCTCTGGCCTAATGAATAAGTATTAAGATATTCCTCATATGCAAACTGTTGGCTGAAGTACTGGGAGTAATCCTGCTGGTGTTGAAAACCAGTAGTTTTTTTAAACAGGCTAGTCCATATTTTTTTGAGGTCTTGGTATGGCTATGACAGCATGTTGTCTGAGAGGAGACAAATACTTCCCACAAGAGACTGGTAGCAAACAATTGTTGCTGTTTTGAACTGTGGAGAAGACGAATCTAATGAAAGACTCAGCAGTGATCTTTTTTTAGATATTAAAACAATGGTGTCTAGCCTGAAGACAACGGTTATTGATCTATTTTGCCATAAGTAAAAACTGAGCTGTTTCTTTTTAGGTATGAAAATCCAGCAAGAAAAATGCAGCTGACAGTTCCGCTCTGTTCTGCAGTGACAGGAATGTAGTTCTTTTGAGCTTCTACAATTCTAGAAGCTCCCTGGGGATTACTTTCCTGAATATTAGCACTTCAGTGAAAAGAACTGGTTTTACCCCACTCTAGAATCAGTCTCTGATACCGTTCTGGAGATTCCATGGTTCTGCCAAATAGCTTTTATTAAGTATCAATTCCCTTTCTCCCTTTTTTCCCACCAAATTCCATCAATTCACTCTTCATGTGCAGTAAAAAAAGACATTGGGAGAGCTGCTCCTAGCTTTTGCACAGGTTTCTTAAAAATGGGAGAAACTAGGGCATTTCTGTACTGTGAAGTTCAAATAAGATGCACCTTCTTCAGTTTTGAGGCTGTTCTTCCCAATGTGGGAAATGGCTCATTCAGTTTTAAGATGTTTGTGCTGCTGGCAGACTGTCAGAGGGGAGAAAAGCTAAAAAGAAATCAGAGTAGCTTAAATCCCGTAATAGAGAAGGAGGAATTAATGTTACTTACTAGATGTTTCCTATTCAGTTTGAGTAATAAAGGCACAGGTTAAAGGGTTCTGTAGAAAAGAATTGCCAGGTAACATTGAGATCAGTGCACTTCATCAGCGTGTGCTTTGTTGTTGTCACTAACTGGTGGTTTCAGCGTATGTCACTCTATTATTTTTTTCTGTTTAGGTGGTGCAATGATTGGTGTTTTTGCAGGAGGAATGGGAGCGCCTAGCATGGGCCCAGTAAGATCTGGAATGAGTAGGTTAACTTGTTTCAATAGAATGTAAATGCATCGGCAATGTAATGATATGGTGTACGTGTAATTGTATCGGAGGATTTTGTTGTAGTGTAGTGTCTTGCCAGTGTTGGAAGAAGTAGAATTCTGTTGCATGTGACTGCAAGTCTAATAGTTTTTAAAGCTGTTTTGTTGAGGTAAAAGTTCAGAGGAAAACTTGCTAATACAGTCTTTCTCTTAATCTTAGTTTTGAAATGTTTTTAACTTCTGGTTTGGAGGGAGAAGTGATTCAAGTAAACTTGTGTTCCAGAAAAAAAGACAGTTATTTGTGTGAACTTCATGAAGCTGGACTTCAGTAATCTCTCATCATTGAAATAAAAAATCAGCCTTAAACTTCAGATTGTCACTCGGTTTGTGCAAAGCTCCAATACTGAGTTTGTATTGCAGCAAATGTCTGAGTTCCTCAAGCTAGAGCAGATGAGAAACTGAAATCTTGCTAGTGGCAATCTTGAGAGGCATAAGGCTTAAAGAGAAGGTCCCTCATGAATGATCTTGATGGTTTTGCTTTACATTAATTTTTAATTATGAATCCAGGAAGATTATAATAGGATATTTGGATGCCTTTGATCCTAGTTTGTTATGGAGTATACATGAATATATTTCATTGCAAGTATCATAGGAAAGTCCATGCTCTTCACAGTACTTGCAGTAACATCTGTTCTCTGCAAAATACACTTTCTCTAGAAGATTGTGTCATTAAGTGTGGCTGCTTTAAGTAAAGCTGAATGTGACTGCAGGAAGCAAAATAAACAATGGTGTATATGGTCAATTTACCTGTATCTTAACATTGTCACAGTTATTTACTTGATCTCTTTGGTGCAGGGTATCAGATTTTTATTAATTAAACTAGACAGCCTTTAAATCTTAATTCTTTACTTGTATTCAACACTTTACTACATTAGATTGTGTGACTAATCGCTTGATGCAGTTTGTTTTTTACTTTTATTTTGTAACTGACACTTTGTATCTTCTAATATTTTGACTTAAAATATTAGCCATGCTACTAGATAAATCACTGTGTATATACGAAGTTATGTTTTGTATTACAGCAGTTTTATTAAAGTTATCTTTCTCCTGACACAAAAGAATTTTTTTTTTTCCAAAATACTTGTGCATTTATTACTAAAAAGAGATTTTTATTTTATCCTCCTTTTCCTTCTCTGTGTAGGTGGTGGAATGGGTGGTATGAACAGTATGGCTGGAGGAATGGGAATGGGGATGGATCGGATGAGTTCTGGTTTTGATCGAATGGGACCAGCTATGGGTGGAGGCCTGGACAGGAACATCGATATCGATCGAGGATTTGTGCCCGGCCCAATGGGAAGTGGCATGAGAGAGAGATTAGGCTCTAAAGGCAACCAGATATTTGTGAGAAATGTAAGCATTTGAATCCATAGAAACCATGAGCTTATTTTGTGTGCATGTTTGATTACATGCTCTTGTTCTCTTTGTAATATTTTGTTATTAATAATGCTTTTTTATTCTAGCTTCCTTTTGACTTGACCTGGCAGAAACTAAAGGAGAAATTCAGTCAGTGTGGTATGTATATGAATCTTATCCCTGCTCAGCTCCATCGACTTCATGTTTTATACGGTGTTCGTTAGATAAGGACAGGAAGACAAGGTTGTTGCCTTATCCTGAAGAAGAGTCTGGCTAGCCTAATCTTTCTTACTTCCCCCACCTTTCCTGAGTTATATAAATAATTTTTAGGCATGACATAACACATGAGGCCAAGGTACAGTATGGGCTATGTTGGCTCTGAGTGCTCATCTGCTATAAACTTTAACCTATTCCATTAATAAAATTACTCTTTGAGCTTTTTCTTTTTTGAAGCAGGTATTATGTATCCTCTGGCCAACACAGAGTATGTAATGTAGCATTTATTTTGAGACAAATGCATGCAGGGGCCTGGGCCTGTCCAAGTTATGCATTACTTCCAGAAATGGTGCTGCATCAAATCGGAGTTAGTAATTTTGCCAAAGTGGCAGATTGTTTTTTATGCAAATAGATGATCCTGATTAGCATATTTGCAGGCTGTAATGCTTCCCCTTTATGTTAAGAAATAAAGGCCCTTTTTATGTAAGATAAAGGATTGCTACAAATATCCAGTAATTCTTTTTATCTAATTCAGGAAAGTTGTCTTTTCACAGAAGTGAATGAAAAATTAAGCTTGGGTGTAGAAGTATATGATTGTTTTGTTTTGAAAACGCACTTTCAGAATGGAAAGCTTTAACTGAATTACAGATGGCTTTTCTTATTTTGCAGAGACAGAAAAGACAAATAATTTAAAATATACTACTGATACCTAAGACAGTCTTCATACAGCTATTTGCAGATTTGATATAAATTAGAACTCGCAGTTCAACTATGAAAAATTTTCAGGTGTTCACATTTTTTTTTTTGTAGCTGGAGGATATAGCGAAACAGGCGCTCTCTTTTTTTAAGCCTTAGCTGCATGGGCAACTTTCAGATAGTTCAGAAGGTTTTGTTTTTTTTTTAATTATCTCCTCGGCAACTAACACATGTAGTAATTATGTTGAATTGTTTTTAAGAATTATAAGCACAAATATAAACAACAGGTTGTATTCACACCAGTATCGTAAGGAAACATAAAGACCATGTCTCCGTATGTCCCATTTCTTTCAGTGAAAGGCCAGTCTTCTATTATAAGATATTTGAAAATAAAAAGCTATGTATATTAGAGAAAAGTTTCTTGTTCCTAGTGGCATTTGGGGGCTCAGGAGTGGTGTGCAACAACATACCGTAAGCAAAAACTCACCAGCTTCAGGCTTTGAACATTCTCTGAGGTACCAAGACATTTACATAAAAACGTTGCCTCATGTGCCGAGTGTCCAACCTCAGGAAAACACTGGAGGAATTGACTAGCGCATGCTACTTTTCCACCACTCCTAACCTGGTAACTTTACTGTTTTAGAGGCTCTAATTTTGCTCTGCAGCCTCTTTACAAAATTGCTTGGTTGTTGTGATTGCTTGATGCATTGCTGTGATGAACGTGGTAGACTGGAATGAACTATAATTCAGTTAACGCCTGTCAGTAGTCACACGACTTCTGGCAGTGTCGGTAAATGAAACGCAAAACTTTCCCTTAGCCTTACAGGGCACTTTGTTTCAAACTTGAGGTCAAATGCAGACATGCTTCATCTTATGCTAGTGCGAAGGAAAGATTTGAAACAGTGGATCTTAATTTGGATTCTTCACTGCTGTTTTGATCTCTGTCACCTTCCCTGAATGAATGAATATACCATCAGTCTGAAAGCGCTAATTTCCTATGTCCCCCTAGATTATACTTAAAAATGCTTTTTTATCACTTCTGATGAGTTCTTTAACTTGTTAGTGCACTGAAGACTTGAAATAACTGCTGTTTAACTTATTTATTCAGGTCATGTAATGTTTGCAGAAATAAAAATGGAGAATGGAAAATCAAAGGGCTGTGGAACAGTCAGATTTGACTCACCAGAATCTGCTGAAAAGGCCTGTAGGATAATGAACGGCATAAAAATCAGTGGCAGAGAAATTGATGTACGCTTGGATCGCAATGCATAATTTAAAACTGTGTTCAGGAACATTCCTATGTCTGTTTAGCTTCTCTATCCTAGTAAGTCATTTTTAGTAACATTGTATGCTTACAAAAGCTGTAAAAAGGAACTTTTAAATCCCACCAGCCTTTAACAGTATAGTGTTTAATATACTGTGATACTTGTTAACTGAATCTTACTATGTTTGGTTTTTAAAGACAATTTGCCTGATTTTTGTTGTTTTTTTTAGAGGCACTGAGCACCTGCAGGTCCCTGTAGACCGTGGAAGCTTTGGATGCTCAGCGCCTTTGGAAAATTAGGCCAAGTGTCTCTAGTCATTCAGTTTAAATGAATGGTTATACTGTTTTTAATAAAATAAGCCATTTTCTCTGTTAATCTCAAGATTGCATAGTGGGATTTGTTTAGTGTTTTCTGATTTTTATTTTTTTTCCCCCAGCGTGTATCAACATTGTAATGTAAAAACTAGATGTCTTTTTTTCAGAATTTTGGTTTTATATGTGCGTTGTAGTCATACTGTAATTCTTGACTTTAAAAGAAAGGGCTCCAATTAGGCTGTGATGTTTTTGTTCTACATAGTATTACTTTAATGACATGACTTAGTTCTGTAAATAAGATTTAGAGCCCAATGGGAGTTTTGATTTTTTTTTTAATTTTATTTTATTTTGACTAAATGAAGAAACTGATCTTTCTTTCCTGCTTTTATTTTTTCATCAGTATAATCACTGATTAAAACTAGTTACCACAGACCCTTGTAGGATTGTTCCCTATGATGCCAAGTTCATATAAAATTGATAATATAGTAAATACTAAGTACAGTACAAGACAAATTGCTCCCAATTTTTTATCTATTTTCCAGCCGTTCAGGTGAACTGCCAGAAAAATAAAAACAACAGAACAGATAAGGGAAATGGCTGTGTATGTCAAACCACCGCTGTTCACTTCTATGGGTCCTGATGTATTTATGAAGGCAGTTTTTATAAACCAGGGTATTCCCAAACAGAGCATATCAAATACGTTGGATCCTACAATGTTAGACATAGCCATATCTCCATTTCCTGTAAAAGAAGAAATACAAACAAGTCTGCTTAATTGTATTGTATGAAATTGCCAAACTGTTTTGGAGGAACAGACTGTCAGCCCTCAATTTCTCACGGAGTACCCTTTTCAAACTTTTCATTGAAAGAACTATAGTCATGATTCTACAAAACATGGTTTTGGGTACCACAAACATTAAAAAAAAAAAAGTCTCCCTAAATCACCAGCATCTGCACAGTTGCACTTAAAATAAGCTAGACAGGCTATTATAAAATCCAGCCATGTTCAAAATACCAAGACCTACAGTTGTGTTTTGCAGTAAAACTGGTAACACTTGATCAACAACAAATCAAACCAATCTAGAATGCTTCTCTGAGATACTCTGAGAGGTTTTTACATGTCTGAGCCACAGCTTCTTCAGGTAAGCTATTTATTTATTATTAGTAAACTTAAGCTCTAGAATCTGGAGCAAAAATTTTGAAGTTACTCCTTGAATTTCTGGAAATATTGACTAGAATTCTTTTTTTCGTAGTACCTTTTAAACACATCCATTGGAATGAGCCTGAATACTAAAATCTTTACCTTTTCGAGCCACCAGCACACTTGCAACTGTATCTGGTACGCTTGTTCCTGCTGCTAGTAATGTGAGACCCATTACTGACTCTGGAATTCCCAGTGTTTCACCTGCAGTTGATAAATAATGATAGAAAATGCAAGTATGTTTTTAGTTGAAGTTTCATCCAAAGAAATGGCTTTGGACTTTGCTGGAGAAAAGATTAGTAATCATACCGTAATTTCAAAAGGAATCTGTCAGCTAACTTGACTAAATATGAAGTGACTGAGCCATGAAGTAGTTAAAAACAAGAACAACAACAAAGAAATATCATCCTGTCCTTGTTCTTCAATCAAATAAAAATGAATAGTAGTATAGTAACCACCTTAACAAGCTTCTCAAAGACCCGAGTGGAATGTCTCCAGCGGTCAAGACGATACCAATTACGAATTTTTTCTTTCAGATACAGTAGAAGTTTAAATATCTAACAACTTACTACTCCTTTTTTTTCCCCTCAATTCCTGGAAAATATAATAGTCATCTTTGGTTTTGGGCATCTCATCGTTAGTGCTCAAAAGTCCCATGAAGCAATAACTCTTATAATCACCCACTCCTTAAAGGGGGAGGGGAGGAAGAAAAAGCACATGAGTTTTCTTGGGGAGGAGGGTCATTAAGGTCATTACTACAATACTGTCTCAACTACGTGGCTTTATCATTTCACTCTAGTTAGTTCTTTTGTTGGATTTGGAATAATCAAAATGCAGAATTTTTCTATGACTTCTAAGTGCAAGTAATCCTTTAGAAGTGTGAGTTTCTTTAGGTAAATACTGGTTTAAATTAAGTAAAAAGTTTAACTTGTTATTAAAACAGCAGCTTATTTTTCCCCACTGTTTTTTTAGCCCCACGTGTCCTGTAAGCGTATTAATTTCTCACTTAAATACAGGGATTCAGATCTTCAAACCTGTTTTAGCAGTTGCACCATTCACAAACGTCAATATGCTGAAGTATGATACCTCTATTCAAGCTATTAAGTAATTAGTTTTTCTTAAACTTTTTTGTTCACTAAAAAGTATCTTAATTTTTTTTTTGGTTGAAATCTGAATTCGTACTTGCAATATTTGGACACCAATAAGAACAGTTTTCTTAAAATAAGAGGCAGTACTCTGTAAGCTAGGTCAGCAATGCTTGCCTAGTACATACCAGCTTAGTCTTGATCAGCCCAGTAAATTTTTGTTTGTAACTATTTGTTGGTTCAGAGGGGCTAACATGATCTGTTGCAGAATTTGTACTGCTATTTATTCTTCCATCACTCCTAATGTAAGAGATTTGTAGGATGAGGGACCAACAAGATCAGCATTTATAAACCATCCAGGCTGGAAAATAATGGTTCATGCCAAGCAAACCAAGGTGAAACATGAATGAACCAGCCTTATGTACCCAACAGTAGCTTCTAGCCCTCTGAAGGTTGTAAGATAGAATCTAAACTCAGGTGAATCTAATTTTTATTAGATAGATTTATCTTCTATTTAATGTGTAGGGTTTTTTCTGGCAACTGACCATAAAGAGAGAATGGTCTTATTTTTCTAGCCTTTAGTTAATTTTGTGTATCAGTAGCAATATCTTGCTATAAGTAGTCAAATTTTCTTTGCTAGCAACAAAAAGGTGTACTGAGTTAGGTTTGTTCTTGACCATCAAAATTTAGTCCCCGGCTATGATACCTTTGTGACATTCTGATAGGCTGCTTATGCAACGATAGAATCTTTGAGTCACCCTTTATGAAAGAACCTGGACTTGAATATAATGTGTGTGTAATTTTTAACGTTTTAACGTGTAAATAGAACATATTTGACCTAGAAGTAGTGGGCCAAAGACCCCCATACTGCTTGTGATGACTCTTCAAAGTGGACTAACACTAATACACTGTTTGAATCTCCAGTGTACCTGCTTTCCTATGAATTAGTGCTTTGTCTAGTAGAACAGCAATAACTTTCATCTGAATCCTGTTTCAAAGGCGTCTAGCATTCAGACAGTAAACCCTTGCTCTTTAGGTACAAGTGGAAAATTATTTGACCAAGGAGTGAACCTGGTGGGTGTTATATCCAGCGATCGACTAGTAATTTCTCAAAGGTTTACCAAACGTGTAGGTCTGTTTCTGCACTGAACAAGGAGTTTACTCATTGAACTTCAGTTGAAAACAAGTTTAGGATGCTGAACTAGCAGAATACTTGAGTAGGATTAGTGAGCTATAATGTGGAAATGGCAAGCTTTGTAATGTTTCTTTCTTGTTTAGAGATTTGTTTTCTGCTTGTTCTTAAAATTAAAAACTGGATTTTTCTCAAGCTGACCGGAGAAACAGTGAAATGAGGAGACCTTTAATACCTTAAGATATTTTTAAGAGAATGTTTTTACTAATTCTTACCCCTTCTGTCACTTAAATGCAGTTCTTTTACTGCTTCACTTTATGATGCAGATTTGTAAGAGGTATACATACACACCAGGAGTGTTTAATAAACACATGATGCTATAGTTGAAATAAAATAGTACAAAAATTTGGGAGGGTTTTTTGGCAGTTGATTTAATGCCAAATCTCTTATTATAGTGTTCATGAAAAATACAAGTATAGAAATAATGGATCTTTTACAGAACCCTGAACCTTTAATTCCAGTCTTGGTGGAATCCATGTTTGTCAGACTTCAGCTTGACGAGTTTATTGCTGTGTATCTAATTGTTTCATTTCATGAAACTGTCTCTTTTTTAGACAGTTTAATGAAACTGTCTCTCTTAAATACAGGCTGGGTTTTGTAGCTATGTAAACAAATTCTCATTTGTGTGATAGTAAGCAGTCTGAAGCAGCTAAACTCAGAAGTGGTTTTCATTAGATGGAAGAAGGTGGCAAACTAAGCAGTCAAACATAAGGTTTTGTAGGTTTTGTTTGTTGGGTTTTTTTACAGCAAAGTATGTGTTGCTAAACTGTTAATTGCGGAAAGGAAAACTCTTCACAGGGAGAAAACTGTTTTTTCAGTGATTCTCGATTGGTTGATTCTGTATAGCGGCAGCACTTTAGGTACCTACCTGCTATTGTTATCATCCATACAAGAACGTAAGTTATTGCAGAAATCCATGCTGCTGAAATTAAAAATGTCACCATGAACCAGTTCCTCCAAAACTGTCTTCTGCAATCTGGTATAGTCAAGTAGAGTAGTGTAATAATAGGAAGGGATAACACCCACAAAATTCTCTTCATATCTGCTTCAGGCACAGTGAAGACACTTGAATGATCTGTTGAAGAAAAAGTAACTATTTTAAATTGTAGCATTAAGCTTGAATCCGTAGCATACAGTCATGTTGCTGGCCTCTACTTGTGAGAATACTGAAAAAAGGTAACAAATACTTCCTCGAGTTCTAGCTGTAGTCTTACCCAGTACCTACATCACACTGGACAAAACTCTGAAATCAAATGTTCTTTATTACCATGTCACTAGGAGAGAACTAAGGTGGATGAAAAATGAACTTTTCTATAAAGGTTTACACAAAACGTTAACCAAGAATAAGTACCAACTGCTGGTTTTTGTCTAAGTGAAGAGGAAACTGATGATCTGTGGCCACATCATAGCTATTCCTTTATTTCTGATACAATGCACATTTTGAGCTATGAACCTGCCATTGGCATAAGAAAACAGTCTATATTAGTACAGTACCAGTGTGTCTTTCAGCTGATACTGCATTTTACAAGCAGTGTTGCTGGGAAGTTTCAAATGTGCACAGCAAAGACTGATGGAAGTCTGCCGTTAGAGTATGACACAAATGAGCGACTACCCTAGCATTCCTCTAGCAACTGACTTCATATAAATACCACCACTCTGATTTTGCTTAATGTTATATTCCAGGGAAGAATAATGATTTACCTAAATACTATGCTGGAGTTCTTTTGTGAACAAAATGTTATTAATATCTCGGAATCTACTCTTTATTAGAACTGACGCAGATGGGCACGCAGAGGGCTAGAGACAACTGTAATAATACTTATACCTTCAGAGATTTCATCAAGCCCATGCATGCTTTTTGAAAGTTGAGAGTAGTCCAGCTCATCTTGAAAAATTCCGCTGTCCGTTCTTGACTGTTGACGAATTAGAGGTCCACTCTCTTCCCTCCATCCAACCAGTGGCTGCTGCTCAGCATTCTCTTCCATAGCTTTTGTAAAACACGTACAGCAGGGACTGAACTTTTTCATGAGGTATTGGTTGATTTTAATGTCAAAACACAGTACCAGGATATAACACCCGTATATCAATAATAAGGATGCGCTTTCATACCTAGAATGAAAAATATATTTTACATAACATGTAATCTAAAGAAACCCGACTCTTTAACTCGTTAAAATGGCTGGTGTAAGGAGACGGGGGTGGGGGGTGGGTGGGGGGCAGAGAGAGAGAGAGAAAATTTGCATGAGTAGCAAAAGGAAAACACACAAAAGCATCTATTTGGAGTTGTATGGCCGGTGTCATGGAAGTTCATGAGTGTCTCCGTGTCTTTCAGCAGTTTGATTAATTCCCCTCCCCTGCAGAATCTTGTTTGTGTATTGTATAGCTGCATGTTTTCCAGGGGATCTTACTGATTGAACATCGTACTGATGTTTGCGAAATTGGGTCTTCATGTCATGGTTAAAGAGAGGGATAGTATGCGCTATTTTGAGTTAGAAACTCCGGAGACTTAGTGCTGGACCTGACTGACTTCTTGAGGCAACAGGAGTTTCAGTGTTGATGGAAGAGTGTTAAAACTTCAGAAGCTCGTGATCTGCTTCTGGCAGACAAATGTTTTTCTTAACAGTGATGCTATCAAAGGAAAGGCTTAAAAGGAGTAAACGATGAAGACTAATTGCTATGCCAAAACAGTTATGATAGAAATTGTGAAGTCTGTACAGACAAACCTATGCAGATCAAACTTTATAAATATGCAGGGTTTGAGTGTTTAGGTAATAATATTTACAAGGATTGTGACTTTCTATGGTTTTTAAAGCCAGCAGGATGTTTATTCCTGTTAGTGAATGGCGGTTCAGGCTACTTGAATTTTGGGTTTGTTGGTTTGTTTGTCAAAACACTGTCTCGCTAATCGCCAGTCAACATGAATTCAATGCTACTTGTGCTCTTACCAGTAAATTCTGTTGTCAGATATCATCGCAAGGACCGCCGCTACGCTAATTGTATATGCCAGACAGTCTCTAAACAGCGGCCAACAGGATAGCCTCGAAACCTGCAGATCACAGATTCATTTACTTTTCTTAAACTTGTCTGTAATACTTTCACTAAGTGCTGTAAATGCTGCATCAATATGTTGTTTCTATATTATGTAAAAATTTAAGATTCTTAGGAATGACTTAAGTATGATATTTAACAAGTTAGTGTTTTTAAAAACTTTCATAGCAAGTTACCTTAAAACTGATTACATGCTGGTTTTGCTACTAAATAATAAACTTGACAGTTGTCATAGTAAGTCTCTCTTGGCTTTTGTTGGCAAATCAGAAAGGATAACCATTTGGCTCTTAGGAGCAGAACTATCAAAGTTGATACATACCATGCTGGAAAACAGTCCACAAGCTGCAGAAATACCGAGAAGATTATAAACTGCTGATCCAAGGATGGTGCTGACGCCGATATCTCCCTTTGTCACGAAGACTCCTATAAGGAAAATGACTCTCTGGTACGTTTCAGTTTGGCATGCAAGGAAAAGAATCCTAGATTCTGAGGAGTCAAAACATATATCTCTTACCTAGAAAAGCAGTGACAAGCTCTGGAGCAGAGCTTCCAGCAGCCATAAAAGTTGCTCCAGCAACATCCTGAGAGAGGCCAAGGCCTGAGGATAGAGCAAGAGAATTGCTTAAAGAAATAAATACTTCAGTAGTCTGTACCCATTGCTTGCATTAGTATATAATGTTAGAAGCTACTACAGTTTAATTGAATGAACTTTGCTTGCTTTCATACAGTTAATGCATTTATTTGAAATCGGTAAAACAATATATTGAAAACATAGCCTCATTTATTGGGCTAACTTATTTCTAACTTCATTACAGAAATTAGTTTAAATACCAGAAAAGAAGTACTGATAATGCAAGAGATTTGAGCATGATCTTAAAATGTAAAATAGGCATACGTATGCGGGCTTTAACTCTGTTTCATATGGGTAATAATTGTGGGGAAAGTCCTTGGGAGTCTAGTGTGATATTGCTACGTGATCCATGTCAAGTCTGTCTATCTTCCAGGGAAATCCATGCTACTGTGTCTTCACATACCAGAAACACTAGTTAAATTCAAACCAGTGCTGCGATCTTAAAATCAAATTTTCACTTCGTTCGGACAGTGTAAGAGCCTGTGTCTTGCTTGAATGAAATGAGATTTTTGTTCTGGTAAGTTGACTGTTTCTGAAATGTAACTCAGTCTGTGGATCAAGTTCTGCACGCTGAGAATGGGGACATACGGCTAACTATGGAAAAAGTCTGACAAGCGCTTATTTATCATCAATAAAAAAAAAAATACCAGCTCTACAGCAATGTTTAAGCTTACATTTTCTGTAAGTGTTCTGGTCTGGAGAATGTTTTCCAGTATTCAGGGATGAGTTTCCCTAGGGAATTTTTTTAATTCTTGGCAATGAGTTCGAAGGTGAACTCTTGGCCAAGACCATCTCTGTAATTCAGTGGTCTGCTGAAGCCAGGGGAACTATGACAGGTTAATTAGACTTCACAGAACGGTTGTAAGCGTGGTATTCCTTTCCCTCCTTGGTCATACCTCTAGTATGTCAACAGTAGCTCATCCTGATACTTGGTCACAACTTTGGGAGAAAGGCAGAAACTTGAGCGAGGTACTTAATTGCCATGTTTTAATATAGGGAGAGTTTTAGTTTCTTGGTTTGGTTCCCCCCTCTCCCCCCTTTTTTTTTTTCTTTTACTAGTAACCTGGACAGATTACTGCTCACCCCAAAGTTACAGTGTCAGCTTACTTAACACTGAGGAAGTTTTAAGATTTTCCTCCAGGCGCGAGGAAAGCCAATTTTAAATGAATAAGTATTCAGAGTATAAGCAGAGTATGTTTTTTCAATATAATAATGATACATTGTATCAAATTAAATATTGTATTGATAAGTCGAACTATGCACGGAGACTCCGAACTTACTTGAGTTTTGTCTCCAGAGCACTCTAACTTTGAAGCTTTTTTAAAGAGAATGTTCTACACCAAGCTGCTTCATTTTACAGGAGAAAGATGATGATGTTCACTTACATTCACTGATGATCTCTAGAGAAGGTAGGAAGTAATCATCGCACACAATGGACACGGCCAAAAACATGTAAAGTATAATTAAGAAATAGATAACGATTCCTCCATCCTTTCTCTCCTGCGGTGTAAAAAATCCTTCAGGAAACTCCGACGAAGCAGAAAGGACACAGCCCGTCCTGTTTCCTGAAAAATCGAGCGCAAAGGTGTTACGCACCCTGGTACCGTCCCGTTTTCCAGGCTGTAGGCGTCCTGTGCATTAGAACTGTCAGTGGAGGATGGCTTCAGCGGACCGCTGGCTTTCAAATCGATCTGCTTTTCATTTAGGGACAAGGACGGCTGCAGCGATGTCACCAAAACGCTGCACACCTGGGGAAAAGGGGGTA
>NW_008825430.1:3327445-3354557 GCF_000699105.1 Pygoscelis adeliae
GGGCGGGGGGGGGTCACCTCAGGCTGCCGGAGGGGCCGCGGGCAGGACCTCCCGTGGCCGAGGAGCCAGGCAGGGTGCCGCTCTCCGGCTGTCGCCACCTCCCGCTTCGGGTTTGTGGGGGGAACGCAAGGTTTTGGCCGTCACGAGTGCGCTCTTGGTGCAAGCTGCTGACCGCGTTTCCCAGACGCTGCGCGAGTGTTTGGAGAGGCAGCAGGCGGATTTAAGCTTACTCCCCCGGGGTCTGTTTTCTGGTGCGACAATTTCCGTTTATCCCCAGTGATCTACCCCAATTCCCACGCCGGGCTGTGCGAGCGCCGGGCTCGTCCTTCGCTGGGGCAGGAGATGTCCCTGCTCTTTAGGTGAAGGATTCAGCGAGAGCAAGGCTGAGACCGACCGCACAATCCCTCCCTTCAGGCCCGGTTCACTGAACTTCTTTGTCTGGTGACCTTTCCACAATGCAGTCATGTGTATAATTGAGGATTAAATAGTAAAATACAGTCTTTTAGCAAGACGGCTTTGTAAAGTCATTCCCCCTGCTCCTCCCCAGTCACTGGTTTCTCAGACAGAGAGTGAGTTGTGTTTCCATCGGATCACTTATAGACATGTCTCCATAAACTTTTTAAACCCCATTATGCCAAACGACGTTTTGAGGTGCCCGTGTAATTACTAATCGTTAGGTGCGGGGCTGATGCTTACATTTGCGAGATAGAAGCGCAAACTGGAAAATAGTGTTTTGCTTCATTGCATCTAATCCCTCTAAACTCTTCTTGTTCCCTGCATCCGTGGTGTTTGGCTAATACGTGATCAGCCTCTCTCTAGGATACAGGAGATGAGATAAGGTGAAAAGGTGGATATTTTTCTTCTGGATTGAATCAAACAGAATCGTATAGCCACCATTAGAACACAAACACTGGCTCTCAGAGAAAAAACACATTCTGCGGCAATTGCTGTTGCCTATTTCTGATCCCTCTGTGGCCCAGAATGCTTTTTACCAGGGCAAGAATGATTTTAATGGTCAAGATTTTGACCACTGAGTGACAACTAACTTGCAGAAATGAGTTCTTCATGCTCTCTGAGAAGCGGACTGCAGCAGAGTTATGGCAGCTGCTGCTTCTCCGGCTTTACAGAAGAAAATAAATCATTCCGGCCTTGAAAGATTTCGGGGTTTTCTTCTGAATCCCACTTTCCACCGGAGTAAAACAGTACGAATTTTCCTGTCTAAATTACTGGTGGCTCTTTCCTCACATAGGTCAACAGAGAGGGTTTCGTTATCAAGGTAAGCGGCTTCCTTGCCACTGCCTCTCTTCCTTACAGCTTATTATTTGCCTCTCTTAAAACCTCAGCACAGTTTTCTAATACCGGCTGCTTCATTTCAATTTAGATATTTTTTTGATGGCGTGCTCTTTTTTATTGCTTTAAATTACTTAGGAGCCTGCCGTTCTGATGGGAGTGAGTTCTCTGGTACAGCAACGTGCTTGCTGTGTAGCTAGGAAAGCTCAGTCATGTGATTTCAGGATTTGGAGGTTTCGCCGTGCTCTGGTTTTGCTCTGTGCTCAAGCTCTAATTCCTTTCCATAGGCACCCCCTCTCCGTGTATAAGCTGAAGCAAAGCCGGAGCTTTGATTTTACTGAAGGCTGAAGCCCACTTAGTTTGCTGGGAAGTTGTGAGTGAGGTTGCTGCGCTCACGCCCTCCTTGCCAAGCACACCCCTGGAGAGAGCAACAAAAAGAAAAAAAAGCCCCACAGTCTCGCAGCATGAGGAACCACGCACTACGTATCCGCATGCTTGACCCAGCGCAAAAATACTGACAGCCAGAGTGTGTTTTGGCCTCAGCGTGGCTGGCTGCCTGGTCTGGGCTGTTTCAGTCTA
This sequence comes from Pygoscelis adeliae, assembly GCF_000699105.1. Classification (NCBI taxonomy): domain Eukaryota; kingdom Metazoa; phylum Chordata; class Aves; order Sphenisciformes; family Spheniscidae; genus Pygoscelis; species Pygoscelis adeliae. The sequence continues at coordinate 3,329,315 of NW_008825430.1, forward strand.
AGAGAGCATTCTGCAAAGCTGAGGTGGGTCAACTAATAGTGCAGATTTAATGCGTGCTGCTGCATTTTTTGGCTGCTGTTAAGATAAAGCCCTATGCTCCTTAGTAGTAAAAATAATCGATAAATACATTTTTCAGAGCTTCTGAAGGAGAGAGAAGGGCAGCTGTTTGCTAGTCAGGTTGCTAACACTAATGCTCTGCCACCTGCGGGGACGTGCTGGAAGGCTCCTATGGCTGCCCAAGCACGAACCTCTTAAAGGGTGAGGTAGCATCAAACTACAGCAGCTGTAGCTCCTTTCCCAGTGACCATATTCTGGTGTGAACTGGCTAGTATACATCTGAATGCCCCATTCAATTGAGGACAGGGGGCTGTCTTGCTGCCCCTTACAGCAAAAGGAGGTTGGGCTGTCTGGAGGTCTGACTCCAGCTGTGTGCTATTTAGGGGGCAGGTGGGAGACAACGTGCATTGGGACCAGCTGGTGTGTCTCCACACAGCAGGTACTCATTCTCTTGTGAGTGGGGTAAGACTTCAGTACTTCTGTACAAGGCCAAGAAGGAGTTTTTCTATAAACAGTGAATTTGCTTAGTATGGTTTGAGGTTTTTCTCTTGCGCTTTCTTCATAATGTCAGCGGACAGGGCGCGGATAGTGAGGAAAAAAGCAGGTGAGTTTATCAGAACTTAAGGGGAACGTGAGTCCTTGTTGGTAGGATTCAGTCCTCAGATAGAAAAGATATGGGGATGGTATGATGGATCCATGACTAGCTTAAAACAACCAAGAAAAAATATTTTTTGTGCGGGCTGGGCTCCAGTCTTGTTGGGGGAAGAAAAAGGAGGTAGAGATCCTAGCAAGGGATCTGCAGCTAGCTTAGGTACAGGTGATCGTATGTACCTGTACAGGAATGCTGAGTTTCTCTGGCTTCCTTAATTATAAATGCACTTGCAATTTTTCTTCTAACTCAAGCTGTGACCTACTGTTTCAATCACAGTTCAGCGTCTGTGTCATCCTTTCCTTGTGGTTTTGGTTTTTGGGGTTTTTTAGTTTGTTTGTTTGGGTTTGGGGTTTTTTTTTGGTAGTGGTCTGTAGAAAATCAGCCCAGTCTGGGTTTGGATGAGTGCGCTCGGACAGCCCCAGGGCTGATAGGAGTGCAGCTCGGTGTTAGCTGTTACCCTAGCGTTGTCGCTCCTGTCCCAGTATGTGACCCTGTGCACAGCTGTGCTTTCCTTGTGTGGTGGTCTGTGCATGTATACACCGTTTATGCTCCCAGTCACAAGGCCTAATGTGCTGGGAAACAAAATAAGTGAAGATGTCTTCATCCTCAAAAAAAAACCCAACCAACCCAAACCCCAGCATTCTTGTGATAATCTGGTGTTATCCCTATTTGGCAGAAAAGAAGCTGAGGATGAAAAGGGAACTGACTACTTGGCCTGCTGCTGCGACGGCAGGCTGTGCTAGGGCTGTTAGAAGGTTGGTCTCCACACTCCCTTTCTTCTGTTCGTGCTGCTCCTGTGGCTTCTTTGGAGGCTGGAGTAACTATCTGTGTAAAATGGTGGTCTCTAAAAGAGCTGGTAAAATAAATTCTCTTACCCTGAGGTGCTCAGATATCACCCTAAGGCGATGAGATAGATACTTTACTGTTGCAAAGTTAAAATGAGTCTCTTCAGTGTAACTCCATTATTCTTCATTTAAAAGATAAATATACCGTCATTGTGACACCAGATATTCCCCTTTGTCAGCATTTCATGGCTCACTTCCTGGATCTAGATAGATTGATGATAGCTGTTTAATATTCTTTCCTCCATAACCAGCTATTTGAGAGTTGCCAACTCTCATGATGGCTGCTGTTTTTCTTAAAGCATCAGTTTGATGTACATTAGCCACACAAGAATCCTAGCTTGCTTTCTCTTTCTTTCAAATAAGTAGTTGTAGAGAAAGCTTGAAAATGGGAATCTGGTTTATTTGCTGGAGGCAAACAAACACATGACAATATTACTTTCAAGCTAATCTCATGACTTGAGGAAGGGGTGATAGGTTAATTCATGGCTTTAGAACAATGTCAAAGGGGAGGATTTCATTTCTGACCCTTAGCTACCTGAAATATGCAAGGGCCAAATGCTCTTGCTGTGAATACCTCTGAAGATCACTGGAAGATACAACTCAGCTGCAGTCCTGGTGACAGCCAGGAAAGCTGCTGAGCTGTGAAGGAATGGCATGTGGTAGCCAGCACAAGCCTACGTGAGTCAAATTTATTCTAGGACTCTTGGCCTTCATGTTCTGACCTTGCACGTGCGGTGAATGGTTTTTATTGACTGTAAGCTGTGAAGCTGTGAACAGTGTATGTTTTTAGGTGGTCTGTAATTAGACTTCAGTGTTAATGCATCTGTGAGCTAAATGCAGGAAGCTTCCAGCTTTTCAGTTGTGCTGTCTGGCTGCCTCCAGCTGTATTTCAGTCACTAAGAGTGGGCGACGAGGTTATTTTTGGCAGGCAGACCATGGAAGCATTCAGGTTACTTAGTCAAGGGGAGGTAGGTGAGGGTGGGGAGTTGTTTGAGGCGGCTCTCTTCTGTGGGGGATTGCAGTTGTGGAATATTTTTCGTGTAAGCTGTGGAGTAGAGTCTCTCCCTGTGATAGCGTGGATCGTAGCCTGAGAGGGGCATAGCTTGACTTAGGGCTACCCACAAGGTCAAAAAAGCTAGAAACTCCTTGGCAGGATGTGTTGCTTGCTTGTTCTCAAGTGAATGCCTGCTGAAAGGAGAGTGTACTATTGTTAGTTGGAGAAGATTGAATCTGTTAATTTTGGTGCCTGGGGATTTCTATTTTCCCAGTAATTCAAGCATACAGAATTCCGCATCCCATCTTTGGGCCCAAAGACCTCTTCATCTGCTGTCTCTTTGGTGAAGCTCTGCCGTAGTTCTCATGGTCTTAGCTTGCTCACTGGGTGGGTTGATCATCTGTTCAGGACATCAAAGGAATCTCTCAAACTGAAAATCAAGCATGTCCCAGATTAAATATGTTTAAGATTTAAGCCAGTAAGAACTTTGCCAGTAGTATTTGAATGCTCCTCCATGTTAACTACTTTCCTTTGGTTAAAAGTCCTTATTAAGACAATTGGAATGTATCCAATGTCAGTGCTCGTGGTATCATGAAACTGAATGTCTGATGGTCGTTGACTGTCTAGACTGATCACATCTTACCGCAACCTTGCCGCAAAGGCTAGATACACCTATATATACTGCCTATATATAAAAACACCTATATATACCAGGAGAGCAGGGCTGTTGCTAGCCAGTAACAGTGTTGTAGAGAAGCTTCTTTGTATAGTTCTTATTTGGTATGTCAATATACCCAGTGCCTTTTGAACATCTTAAGGCTGTGAAACTCAGAAGGCTGCACATCGTCTAAAAAGGATAGAAAATTGTGGATGCTCTGCAAATAGAGCCAGCATGCTTCAAGCACGTAAGCCAGGTGCTTGCATGCAGGATGGCCAAAGAATGGAGCAAAATGTTTGTGAGGGGAGTCCTGTGGAGAATAGTAACATTGCACCATGATCACTTGAGGTTGCTCTGTTCCATCCCTCCAGCAGTTTGTGTATAGACCAAATACACATCCACCTCTTCTATTTCTAATACACTGTTATGTCAGTGGGGCAAGTGAATGCACCACAAGACATATGGGAGAGTAGATACTGGCAATGAGTCAGTCACATATTTCTTCGATGAAAGCTTGTTTTGGGTTTTTTGGTCCCGTCCCGTCCCCCCCTCCCCCCAACTACGCAAGGTCTTAGTTCTGTGGACAAAGGAGAACCAAAGAGCAGAAAACTGCTTTGTTGCCTGTAATTTCTAAGCTTGTATTTTCCTGCCAGTTTTGTACACCAAGGAGTTCTGGTCCCTCTCAGTGACTTTTGCTTCCACTTGTTTTCTTCCCTCTTCCTGTTGACACAGCCACTTCAACGAAAGTTTGTGCTTGTACTTACGCTGGAGCATACGCTTGTTTTTCCCACTCTTTCATGTCTGTGTTTTCTGTGACATTTTTACTTTAACTCTCACGCTGGCTGTCTTGAGGCTTGGCTTCATCCGCTGCCTGCCATCCTTTCGGTGTACTTCTCGAACCGTTTTGGAGATCAAGATGCGTGTTGAAGGCTGTGTGTCACAGCCTCTGTTGTTTCAGTGAGTCTGCTGGGTTTGTTAAAATTTTGCTGCTGTTTTTCCCTGTATTGCTAACGAAACAGTCTAGCTGCTCTGGCAACTTTCAGCTGACCTTGAGTTTGCAAGTACTTAGGAATTTACATTCTACATAAATAAAATGGAAATTATTACTCTTATGATGATAATATTATTCTTACTGTTATTGCCTGCAAGTTCTGTAACCTCAGTGATACTTCAGGAGATAAAACAAACTCTCAGTACGTAAGTGTCTGTATATAAGCAACATCAAATCATGTTTTCTCCAATGCGACTGCTTCTTTTCATGTATTCCTGTAACTGAACAAGCATTAGAAAAATAATTATTATTGACATACTAGAGAAGAAACACATTTAATTCTATCTTATAGGCTACCAAGTTGTTTCACCAGATAACATCAGCATGTACTAACGTTATTTACAATGTAATAGGTGTTGTTGATTTCAGGATGTTTCTCTGTTTCAGAAATTGATTGCTAAAAGACAGTGTGTTGCAAAATACCACTTGTGTTTGTTGGGTTATGTTACTGTGCATCAGTCTAGCGGAGACTCCTTGCAGTTTAAAGTACCTTCAGGTTTTGGTGCAGTATTTGTGATGTCTAACCTTTTGTTACTTTGTGCGTGTTGTGATATGCTCTTGGAAATTCTCTCTTTCACCCCTCACCCCTGTGCAGCCTTAGGGGTGAGGCCAGCAGGGAAAAACCCATCTTGGTTGCTTTTTGGCTGTGCTTTTGCTGAGGAGGGGAAAAGCGGGGAGCGGAGAACGCTTTTCTCAGGAGCTGGAACAGGGGCCTTTGTGGCAGCCTGGCTAGACAGTGAAGCGTAAGCCTTGTGTCTTCTGCAATGAAGAGGGGGGACAACAAATTGAAGAGCAGAAACTTCTGGTAAAACATAGCTGAGCAGCTGCATGCCAAAAAGATGGTCTAGATAGATAGCTCTGTGAACCTGGAGTTTATGAAAACTGGCGGAAATTCAGCTGGAACTTCTTGACAAATTGGTTCTCCCAGTTTATACTTTGGGTAGAGTTCGTGTAAATTATATCCAGACTAATATGCAAGTTATACATCTGTGCAGACGCCTGCCTTTCCTCTGGAAACACTGTAGGCTTTACACGAGGATGAAGGAACAAAATCAATTCTGTGCTGCTGTTGAGGAGATGACAGAACTATTACTGCTCAAACTGAGCAGTGCAGACAACTGAAGCATAAAATTCCCGCAAACTCTGAGAATGTGTCTCTCTAGAGAGCTTTGGTGCAGTCCCCCACTGCTTCCTCATGAGAGATCTCATCACCAGAAATGCAGTTTGTGTATTGTCAGAGGACTTAGCTTCTCCCAAGCTCGCATAAACTGCTGGTGAGTTACTGCTGATTATTGCTTCACAATGCTAACTTTAAAAAGCTCCACTGTGAAATGGAGAATATTTAAAACCTCACATATTTAATAGTAATTCTGTCATTGCTGTATGTGCTGGAACATAAGGTTTTTAATATTCTAAGGCAACGTTTAAGTTTTTATCAGACCTTAAAAAATGAACATATTGATGTCTTAATTGCTAGCACAGAATATATAGATAATGCTGTATCTTTCACAAGAAGCATCTTGTGCTGACAGAGGAACTGATGTGATAGAGCTGAAACTTTTTCCCCTCAGGGTAGAACAATTATTATATCCTTATGTCACTAAAACTGGTTTCTCATATTCTCGCATATCATTAACTCTCTATGATTTAGGGTTTTCTCATCCACTTGAAAGCTTGTAGCTTATGCATCCGTTCCCTGGCCACTAGAAGCATCATTTCGTTGTGGTCAGTTGTCACTAATAAACATAATCAGCAACCACGGAGATGATGTGCATAGTATATGCAAGTTTACACGACTTCTTCCATGGACCGTTCTCCTTGTAAGCAGGGGATGGAAATGGCAGCCAGGTCTCCAGCTGCTGCCCTGTTCCTGCTTTCCAAGAAAGCTGTTTCAGTACTGACTGGTTTACTGATAAACATTTTTTTACAAACAATTCCTGGCTTACCTTTTCCTGGATCATTTTTAGACGTTCCCATCCATCGCCAAAGATTTCTCAGCTAAAGCTTGACTGAATGAATAGCTGATTCAGTATAATAGGCTGGAAGCCACCAGCAGGGATTAAAAAATGGTGGGGAAATAAGGAAATGGGTCAGCTAGAAATGGAATAGACCTTCTGTTGATGACAACTAGTGAATCCAGTGGATCTGCTTTCAGATGCTTTGGCTCTAACCTGTTATGTCCACCCCTGACCCTCTGCACTCTCAACTTGCATGAGAATAGCTGGTTCAGAGGTCATTATAAATGTAAAGCTAGTACTTTCCTTTCTGAAGTCTGTTGCTGCTGAATTTCATCTGCCACACTGAGAAATTTGTAGTTAAACGGACAAGGTTTTTTCACCATATTTTTCCCGTCTGTTTGAGGAGAAACAGTGGTGACAGCTTCAGCTTTGTGAACTGTCTCCACACTTTCCCCAACTACATAATTTCCGTTAGCTGGAAATACATTTTTATTTGTTAGTGTTTGAAGAGCTGGGCTGGGCTGGACTAAGACCGTGTGGGGCTCATTGTACTTTTCTGGTGTTTACGCCCACTGAACCCAAGGCAAAATGACTTGGAAACAACGAGTGGCTTTAGATGGTTTCTTGTGTTTTCCTGTGAAACTTCGAGAAATCAAATACAATCCTCTGGTCAACATGAAGGAGGAAGCAGTGACTCCTAGAGAAGAGTCGAATGTGTACATCTGTGCTCCCTTGGAATTTAGGGACACTGACCTGAATTCTGCTAATGAATGAAGTGTAGAAGAGTATTTGGCAATACTCAGCTGTCCCAGAACTGGTCATTTTCTAGGTAGTGGAAACTGCTACTTTTTTTTTTATTATTTCCTACTATTCCATAGTAATTCCCTACTATGGTTATTTTGATTCTGTGGGGGAGTGATGTATTTATGTATGTTTTATGTAAATAAAGTGTCTGGTCTCTTGAAGTGACCACTGGGCATGCCCACTCTGATTCTTCTACTCAGTTTAATGGTTCCTAGTTTTGAAGACCCCTCTAATTCAAGGGGACACTGTCCTTACAGCATGAACTGTATATTCTTCCATTCCTTTCTGGGATCTGTTTAACGCTGTCTCCTCCTGAAGGACTTCCTTGAACTTTTTTTCTAGTTTAATCTCCTGCCTGTCTAATGAGTTGGTGCTCTTGGTAAGATACCTTGCACAGTCTCTAACCTTCAAGACAGGACAAACAGTTGACAATATAAGACTCAAGGCTTTTAAAAGCCCTGCTTGGAAATGCTTTTTTTCATATGCTTTCTGATTTAAATATTTTGTGCAATTTTACAGAAGCAATAAAGAAAATTATGCAAATTTAAACAGGCTTTAAAAATGTTCAATTTAATTGTCATTGAGCTATTGAATACTGGATCTGCCTAATGGGATATCTGCTGTCCAAGAATTTGAATGTGTTATAGACTCCTGTCCAGTTCCATAACTGTGGGTGTTTGACCTTTAGATACCCAAGGGTATCCTACCTGCTTTCCATATGCTGCTCTGAAATAGGTTCTGCTATGTCTGCTAGCCTCATGTGAGTGTTCTGTGTACTCTACGGATCCACTGCTGATCAAGATAACTAATGTTTAGGCATCTGAGTTGAGCACTTCAGTTATTTGCATTATTTGAGGTGGGTTTTTTGTTGTTTGTTTGTTTGTTTGTTTTTTAAGAAAATCTGTTTTTACTCTCCTCCCTGCTCTGATGAGCAAGACAGCACTATGGGTAGGACCTTGTTTGCAGCAAAAAATTGTGCTTGTGAACTACTATCATCTGTTGGAGCCATGAGCCCATTTCTGTGCAAATCAGCTTATTGCTGTGAAGTTGTGCCAGCTCTGACCAAACCACAAAGGGATTATTAAATATTATAATAAATTTCAGTGAATTCCTGCATCCCTCTTTACCGTGCTCCCAGCTTCCCAGGTTCTAAACACTAAAAGCCAGCCACAGGTCAGATCCAGTAGCTCTAAACTACTTTGGCAGTTCTCTTGGAGCAGATGCGGAGCAGTAAGGCTTAGGGAAGAGAAGGAGTACAGTTGCAAACTTGCACAAACAAAAATGTTCTTGCTTTTGACTTCCAGCACAGTTTAGAACACTTCCCCCACACCCCCCCATCTTTGTTGAAGTTCTGCATTTGGGAATATTACACATTTTTATGACTGAACTAGAAAACAGAAATATGCTTGTGCCTGCACCCAAATCTGGGGCCAAGCAGACTGTGACTCTTGGCTGATTGAAATATAAATCCCGGTGTCTGGAAAATCCAGATCTAAATACAGCCCTAAAGACCTATCAGTGCAGGACTCATAGCACCAGAGTGCTGTCGGGGGAGGGAGAAAAAAATGGCATTGTTGATTCCATAGTTGCTAAAAACTAAAGGAAAATGCTGTAGAAAGAATTTTAAAGAACCTCAGACAATGCTCTTACTAAGGTATTTCCTGAATGTATAGTGAAACAAAATAGTTTAAAGCTTACTCTGTCAGCCTTCTTGTGCTGGCAGGACAGCGAAGACAGCAAAGTAAATCCACACGCCTAGTATTTGTAATGAACAAGCAGGGGTACAAAAAAAGATGTGGTGGCCACTCACTGACTCGCTGTCTTGCATGCAGTTGACTTTGACTTTAATAAGAGCATGGTTGCCTCTTACTGTCTTTGTTACGTATCAAGAAGATAGGTTAGTGTGTTTCTATTTGCATAACCTGTGGTGGCAAGATAGCACCCTCTGTTCACATGCTTACCTCTTGTTAATGCTAGCGTTATATACTATAAATGCATCTCAGGCGTTTCAGTTCTGTGGTTATGTAGTGCTTTACTTGGGCAGTATATTTAGCAAATTGCGTAGTCAAATGATTATGTTAGACTGAATGGTTGACGTCTAGTACACAAATAATTATGACACTAAACTTACTATGTATGAGCTGGAGCCATAGCTGATTTCAGTGACAGATGGAAAACTCCACTGAACCTTTTATTGGCCATATGCCATTTCTGAGTGTTGGCCAACAACAAGATTTGTTGCTAATATATAATGATTTAAACAGTAAAAAGAGCAGCTGCACTTTGATTTTTGGTGCCTTTACTACAGGTTTTCCTGGAGCTTTTAAATAGCTACTGCCGCTTTCTAATACAAGGCTGTCACTTCTAGTGTGTGAGAAGAGACTTTATCTTCCCAGCACTATCTGCAGTAGAATTTTATATTTTGATACTTATAACTAAAGCTCTCCTCTGCCTTTTATTGCATTATTAAGCTAACAGCATAAAAATCTCCCTGCAACATGGGGCTGGCAATGGCTTGTAAGAAGCTGGCTCTGTTGTGTAGTACCGCAACAGAGCTTTTTTTTTTTTACGCTGTCAGTAAGTCTCATGTTTTATGGCCTGCCTGAGGACCGGGAGACCAGCATTCCTCCAGCTGTTCAGAGAAGACAATGTTCAAAGCATAGTTCATTGAGAGGAACCGCATGTGTTGTTCATCATATTACCAGGACAGTGTTTGCAAATGTGAGTATGTGAATATAAACTGCAATCATTATCTATGCAGAACATGTCACAGTGTTTCTACTACTGCTGGCGGAGCAGAAAACTTGCTGCCATGCAATGCTTTGACTTTCATTCCTCCTAAAGAGGGTTTCACTGCGTTGTCCTCTGTCAATCTGCTCACTCCGATATTCATCCAGAGAAAAACAAGATTGGAATCTGGAAAGCAGAACCATTCTGGCCCTGGGCCCAGCAGCAAAGAGCATGGTAAGGGAGGTTCATGACAAGGAAGCGCATTCCAATAGAACTTCATATATGTATTTTTTTGGGAAAAAGAATACTTTATTTTATAAAATTTGTATTATGCAATCTTGCATACAAAAAAACCTGGCTAAACATTTGACTGTCCTGTGCAGCGTCAATCTGCGCTGCATTGAGAAGTACTCTAGAGGTTTCTAGGATGTGTTTGACTGGTCCTGTTGGTCAGATAACAGTCACCACTTTGCTTCTGTGCCAAGGGAGGTGTGAAGTGGTCATTGCATAAAGTGTTTTTCATTGCAGAAGGCAAGCAGGTAGAGAAGAGAGCAGTTAACACCTGTATGCTTCTTGCGCCTCCTTGGAAATGGGTAAGAAATGAGATTAATGTTGCTCTCCCCTTTCTGTGGCAGCTCATATGGAGAGAGTTACAAGGACTCAACTGCGTGCCTACAACCATGGTTTGGTTCCTGACCGGCTCACGGCACGTGCTCTGGGTTGGACTGGCTTGCACAGTCTAGCCTTGGTGTGCATAAGGGCAGTATTTCACATTAGCTGGCTGTGGCTGAGCTCTACTCCGCGTGGCTGGACTGCCTCTGGGTCTCAAGCCTGGTTGCTAATGTTCTGTTATGATGCTGTCTGTAGTGGTAATATGCTCTTGCATTGTACCAAAGACTACCTTTCTCATCTGCCTAGGTGCGTTGCCGTCTGTTGCTAGAGCAGTTGTTCCCAGTAGGGTAAGCAAAGTGATCTATCCATGCAAAGCCTAAAACATTAATTTATTTCTTCACCCAATAGCAAAAAGTAACCAAAGGGAGGGCCTCTCTGCATTTACTGCATCTTTGACCTTTCTTCGTGGTGTTTGCGTGCCCGCTGACTCCAGCCCTTGCACATTGGATCGGTTGCTGACTGCTGCATACTCTGAAAGTGTCAGTGTGTTGGCCTTGCGCATCCCTTCCTTTAACAGACCAATGCTTTGTTATGTTTGTTTGTTTGTTTATTTATCTTGTATGTTTTCCTCTAGCTTTGGAAAGGCAGCCGTGTAACTGCTGGCTGGAGGCAGGTTGTTTCTTCACAGCTAATAGCCTGTCTGTTGTAGTTTGACTGTTTGTTGGGATGCTCCTTATCTAGGTCATAGTTTTTCTTTCCTGTCAGATTCGTCCTACACCCCTCTTTGATCTTACCTACAGGAAGCTATCTGTCTCAAACAGTCAAGCAGAACTATAAAAAATATTTGTAAAGTGATACAGATATTTCCCACTTTGTCACGTCTTGTAGAGCGTTGGACCCATGTGAAACCCATATCAGTCATAGGGATAGAAAACAGTGTAATTTTTATTTGTATTGGAATGGAGAAGTAAAAGGTAGATCTAATTCTGAGAGAGGTTTATAGTTGGCTGTGCTATCAGTCGGAAATGGTACCTACTGGGGAATAATTTTCCCGGTGACGTGGATGCCCATAGTGTATCATCTGTGAGCTGCATGCTCTTTCAGAGTGTCCTGTGCACGTTTTTATCTTGCACAACTAGTGCATCTGTGCACCTTGTGCATCTGTGCAACACAGGCCAACCACCCTCTTCCATTTCTGACTATGGTTTTACACATTTTCGATGCCACCTTCCTCTGGTGTCTTGTGATAAATCAGGCTGAGTCTAGTACATATGTAGAACAGCTGCCCTCTTCTTTGCTGGGGTTTTGGGGTTTTTTTGGTGATCTTTTTTTCCAAGGTTGAGAGAATCTCTTATCCAGGTGTTTGTGGTTAGGTGCAAACTGTTGATCATAGGGCGCTTGTGCTTTCCTTATGTTGTACAGTTCCCTATTGCCCATTAATGTCACTGACTGCATCATCTGCCCTCTGTAATATCTGCTGGTGTCAATGTATGTTGGTCTAAAAACTAGTTAAATGAGGTAGTATCCTTTGCTAGACGAAAATACATATCAGCTTATATTTTGAGAGTTTAAAGGCTACAGCTATTTTCAGATAACTTATGTCCACATAGATTATCCAAAACTAAGGGAAAAAAGGGATATTTTAAAAGCTGTTGGGAAGATTAGTGAAGGTTGTTTCCCGCTCTCCCCGAGTCGTTGTCACGTACTTCCCATTGGTGTTTATAGGCAGTTGTGTGTGCAGTCAAACAGGAAAGAATCAGATAACGGAAAACGATTATGGCAGCAATAAAGTTCCACAGTTTCCTTTTTTCTCAATAAGTTTGCTCTTGCTTCATATGAAAAATTGAAATTATTTTTGTCTGACAGGTGTACTGTGGGTAGTGTTTAGCCATGGTTAGCAATGTCTCCTCATGATGTTATTGCATAGCAAGACCAGTGATTTACAAGTTCAAGATAAGGGTCCTGGGCATCGCCATTGAAATGTATGAAGCAATTAAAAATGTGATGATTCTTGAGATGACGTACAAAAATGAAAGCACTTTGCTGGAAAGCAGGACTTGCTGGTGTCAGCTGGTGATTAGTATTTGTTGTCTTAAAGGCCCAAGGTTATTGCAGTCTTGCCTTTTTCAATGCAGCAAGCTCTCGGTGTGATGGGCATGACTCGTGCTTGGCTGAGTGCTATGGCTGCAATTTCTGTTCAGCTGGTACTCATGCAGAATGAGTCTGTTAAGATTTTCAGCCGGATCTTGTTGAGCAGTCGTGCCAAGCACGTCTTTAAAATCCAGTGGTGGGAGTAGAGACTTACGACAGGTAAAGCAACAGTGTATGGTAGAATGTTTCTATAACGGTAATTAGTGTACTTTGACTTTCATAAGATGGGAAGAGTTTTCTTTATTGGAGATTTGTGATGACTTGGAGGGGGGTGAAAACTAACTCATACTATTCTTTGTGACTCTTCTACGTGTGCTGTGATTTCTAGGGTTTCTGCTATTAGCAGCCTTCATTTGGCAGATGAAAGGTGGGAAGTGGGTCTCTGAAGCAGCGCTGTGCAGTAGCTGTTTGGTGTTTGCTCCACACGTGTATTATCTTGCTTATTCCTGAGCAGATCTGTTTTCCCCTTGCCTTTCAGCAGCTCGCCCCACTGTTTCCTTATGTGTTTTGTTATACAACTGCTGCACAGATATGTGTTGTGTGAGTCTGTACGTGTGTGCGGGTGGATACTTCGCAGCTATCTGGAGACAGTGACCATGCAAAGCACAGAGAGCAATGTGATAAACAAATGCACCATTGCTGGATGAGACCCAGGAGCATAGTTAGTTGGTTCTGCTAATGCCTGGCTGGATGAGTTTAGCAATTCCCTCCCATATCCGTGGCCTTTAATACGAGGATAGTGTCAATGTTCTGTGTAGGGGTAAAAAATCGTAATGTCTAAAGATGTTACTTGAGAAGTCATTTTCTTGATTATGCTGTACATGGCAAACAAAACAGGAGCAAATGATCAAGTGTTTTCTAATAGCTTTGACAGGAGATGGCATCTGTTGAAGTCCAGGCGGATTTATTAGTGGACCTGTCTCCCTAGAGCCTGCTGCGGTCACATGCAGCCTCATTCTGCGTTCCCTACTAGAGTGCATACAAGTGCAGTGTGCAAAAGATATTTAATTATTGCTAACAGTTTTAAGGAAAAAATTAAGTTCTCAGTTCCATACCAATGTTGATGATAGATGCACCTATATAGATACACACACTTATACATGTATGTTTTTATAGAGATAAAATGTACATAGTGAATAAAAAAGATGATCAGATTTGTGCATTCCAGTACCTTACTTTGGTTTTCTTCTCCTGCACTGAATTTGATACGCTATATAATTAAAATATTTCATGCGAGAAAATTTTACAAACCAAATCCTGGTGACCTTTAGTTCCTAATCTCAAAGCTTCCAATAGAGCTCCAGACGCTTGGGAGCCGTATCCAACTGCAGACAAGTCTCAGGTGCAAGCAGAGCGGTTATTAATCAGCAGCTGTGCTTATGAACATTTGTAGTTTTTCCACTTTTTTGCCTAAGTGGTAAAAAAATCAGGCTTTTTAACCACATTGGATTAATAGAGATAGCAAAGCATTTTTTTTGAGTTTGGACAATAATATGATTTATAAGCTGATCAGTGTAGGAATACTGCTGTCCTCTGCGTGGAATCTTATACTACATGCATATATCAGACTCTGTCATTATGAGAACATCCACCTTTAACTGAAGTGATAGGTCCGGTGTGTTTGCAGCAGAAGGAACCATGCTCTGATGTTGAATCAAGTTCTGAAGAGACATAATCTACTCTGTTAATAAAATACTTAAGTTTCTAGGCCATTGTGGATCTAGCAATTTATCTATGTGTGTAAATGATGCTCACTACCATAATACTCTGTTTGAAAGAGAAATAATCATAGCCAGATAGTCTTAAGTATTTTGTTCTCGGGTAACTAGCTTGCTTGAATAGACAGTAAGGTTGTGCATGTAAAACAGACGATGTTTTTCTGAGGTTTCTGTTTGCTCCAGGTAAATCTCTACCATTGCATACCCAAATACGCAGTGAGGACATTTGGGGAATTTAAGAGCTCTCAGAAGGCAAATGTTCCATCACAACTTATGTTCTCCTGCTGGTGACAATACCTCAGGATATCAAAATGAATGGCAGAAATGAAAGCAAAACAGAATTTATTTGACCAACGGTATTAAGCATCAATGTGAAATAAATCCCAACTTGTGTCTGCTTAAGACTTTTCTTTATACTTTTGATTTGTACAATTTTTTGATCCCTTTCCTCTGTTGACCTTGAAAGCGCTGGTTATTTATTAGCATAATTTGATTACATACCTATCTGCAGGTTTTAAGATGAAAATTTGAACCTTGCAATAATGTGGCTAAAAACTACTAGAGCATTCAGTCAGCTGTCAAAATTTTAAGAGAAACCATATTAAGCAAAACCAAGCTGTAGCTGCTTAACTGGTATCTAAACACAGTCAGCGTAGCTACCTGGGTAGGTGGCACTTTGGCTGGCTTAATTTGCTGGCTACAGATGTGAATTATTAGCAAAATGCAATTTGGTGACAGCTTACACACTGTGGGCTGTGGACTCTTCTCAGTCCACATGTGCAGCTTGTATTATAGCCAAATTAGATGCATTTATAATTCATTCCCTCTCTCCCTCCCTCCCTCTCTCTCGCACACTCTCACTCTCTATTCTGTACGATCTGTATTTGTAACTTAGATGGACCAGGGCTTTGTTAATTGCATGGCTGGGAGAGCATCGCTTGCTATCACCTTATGGATTCCTTATAGATGTAAGTGGCTAAGAACTGATTAAAAATCATGGCAGAAATAGCAGCAGCAGTACTGTTACCTACAATGTGACTGTAGATTGTTTAAATGGTGGGCTTTACCTTTGGAAAAAACATTCTGCTTTTGATGTGGATGACTCTGTTGCTAATTCCCAGTTGGTCAGTGCAGAGGATGTGTGCCAGAACTCGCCTAATACCCTTTCTGGGTCCTAAAGGTAATTCATTTTTAAGGCAGAAGCAGTCAGTAGTATTGATAAGTAATTCTTTTGCTTTATTTGCATTTCTTTTCCCTTGTAATACAAATTGTAGTAGTTGAATGGCTGTTGATATCTTTAAATCTATCAAAAACATTGTATTCTCAGAATCTTGCTTTGAAAGTGTGTGCAGCCTTGGTGAGTTGCATATTACAGAATTATCTTGTTTGGTTTCTCTTGCCTGCAGAACGCCTGGCTTTTATATAAATATTTACAGTAGACATATGGACAAGTTTCCTTATTTTGTAAAGTTGACCAAAAGGCCAAAGTGGTACCCCAGTGCATTTACACAACTACTATGTAGGTAACTATGTTTGAGGAAACAGTCTCACTCTGTTACAAGGTCTTACCTGAGCGTGAAAAACCCTGAACTGCTCTGTGGTCAGGGAGGCTTGAGTATCCAGGCAGGGGAAAGTAGCCCTAAAGCTTTTGTGTTGTGTGTGGTGGTTTTGTTTTTTTTTTTTATTTTTTATTTTTGTTTTTTAAATGGAAAGCGCACACATGCTTGGTATTGAGCTTAGTAACTAGCAATGTAAATGCTGGTCTGTTTTCTCTTGCATGTTACAGATTGTCCCTCTGAAATGCTACACACTGAGTGCTATAAACACATGGCAATTTACTTAGAAGCACTTACTGTATTTTGTTTCAAAACACCAGCTGAATTGGCAATGTTTCATAAACATTTTTGTCGTTTTCTCAAATAATCTCTAATGCTGTATCAAATATTTTAATATTTGGAAATTAATTCTGAACTGGACAGAAAGTCTTGTAGCAATAGAGCATAAACATCCCTTTTCTGCTGCACAACATTTCTTTTTAAGTTCTTGACATGCCACTATTTTAATGTGATGTGGAGAAAGCAGCACTGAAGCCTGTTAAATGATTCATATGCATCCTCTGAAGCCCAGATTTGAGAGAATGAGGGGGGAAAAAGGCAGGAAACAAGAGATTACCTATCAGTGGCTAAGCAGTCTAGGGAACTAGTTGTTCTCACTGCTGGTGTCCATTTCTGAAACCAGCTCAGATGGCTTTAACCCCTCCAGACAGTGAAGAATTAGAGGTGGTTTCAAACAACAAATGTGGATTCAGGTGTTAACTGTGAGATTACAATCCTAGAGCTCAGGGGTGACACATTCGTTCCACCATTAATATGTAGTGATATATCTCATGTCTGAATGAGTAACTGAGCCTTGCCTTTTTTTCTGCCTACAAAAGTATTTGTACTATTCAAACCTAAATTTGGTTTCATCTTGGTTCTGGTTGAGATTATACTACAGGCTGTTTTGTTTAGAGATTTTTAAAATAGGCCTTAATCCTGCAATGTGATGTGGAGGAGTTGGTGGTTGAGCTCTTCAGAGCTTTGCGAGGAGCTCTGAAGCTGTATGTTGCACAGCCAGGTCTGTATTTTGTGTAATTCTTAGTCATGTTAAGGTGCGCTTTCTATTAGAATTTCTTACGTATGCATCTGCCTTTCTTATTTCTAAATTATCCCACATCAGAGAGTGATTTGCCTATATATAGATATATATATTTAAAGAAAAAGGCTTTTATTTGATGGTGACTTTGGAATGTAAAGACTTATTACATTCTTAAAAGGATGTTTAACAACAACAAATAATGTAATCCCATATCTTTATTTTAGAACTGTTGTACTCAGTTGTGCTTTTACTGGGTTTCTTCATCTTGTCTGTGGCTGGAAGTTCAAGAATCTCATATTTTCGTTGCTTCTGGATCTTCTGCTCAAGAGCAGTGACAGTGGGCTCCTTGAGTGGTGGGTTGATGCCAAATGCTTCTGTCATTGTTCAAGGTGTGTTGTGTTGATAGTGGTCATGTCTGACTGTTGTCAGGGTTGAAGTTGAGCCTTGTCTTGCTTAGCTTGGCCTATCTATTGTGGTTTTGGCTTGGTGATTTTTGGCTTGATTTATTTTGTTTTCTTCCCCTTATTCCAGAGACGATCTGTATTTGTTGAGCCTTTTGCTCAGCTTTTGCTAACCTTGACTCAAGTTTTGAAATGGAAGGGGGCTATTTTAACTCATGTCCTGACAGTTGAGAGTCACTGCAGTGACTGTTTTCTTGTGACTCTCCTCGATGACTTAAGACTTTTATTGCTTAAGACTATTCCTGACCTTAAGACTCAGGAAGACAGTAGGGGCTTTCACCGTGTTTGCAGTTTTATTAAGCAAGACTTTCTTGGAGGATGTTTCTGGCATGGGAAAAAGTTTTTGTCTTTAGAAAACAAAACTTCTTTTTCCTAGGAAGTTTGTATTTGTTCCACTGAACCACCTGCTACCCTCTCATGGTAGGCAACCAAAAGACTGGTACTGCCTTTCTCGTATATCATGTTCTTTCTTCCACAGACCTTCAAGCCTCCTTTCTGGCAGAGGATTTTGCTCAGCTTTCAACAAGATAGTCTTAATTAAGTTGTCTGCAATTTCACCAGCAGTGAGAAAAGTATTACAAACATTGATTTAAAGTTTTACTCATTGGTTTGCTGCAAACAATTTCTGACTGAGATAACTTCTTTCTGGGTTTATTTGACTAGTGTACAATCAATTGCTGAGGTGCTATGTAATTAGCAAGAACTAAACTAAGTATATCAAACTTATGCTAGACTGTCAAGTACTTTGTGAAAATGAATTCAGATAGACAAGGAGAAAACATTCCTGAAAGGTGCAGAAAATAAAGTTGGGAAGTGGTCCATATGTCCCCAGCAGCAATCCTCTTCCATGTCTAAGAAGGCAACCTTGGAAGACGTTTAAGTCCTTTTACTAATGGTAGGCCTGCAGGTTACTACCTTGGACCAAATCTCCTCCTCTCATCCAAGCTGCTTCATGGACCCTAAATTTCCCTGATTTTGTTTAACACTTCTCTTTCTCGGGGTGACTGGATTCAGTCTCCTTCGGTGGCCTGAAGTGCCCACTACTGAGTCATCAAACCCGTTGCTGTTTGCTGACACAAGACTGACTGCTGTGGCTTCTGTGTGCCCGAACAAACAGCTGCAGCAATTTAGATGTCATTGCCCTGCAGTGATTTGCTACTGTCCCTCTGCTAAAGGTTGCCTTCCTGCAGCAGGGCTGGTGTAAGGGAACACAGACGCTCCGTTTCACGGTCCAGCACCTTAGAACAATTCACTTTTAGATCAAACTAATCCACGTCCATGTGTTTCGCGCGGGGTTGTATGTGGTGTTCCGTGAACTATAGTGTAAGGACAAAGGGTTGGAACAGCGAGGTCCACCTTAAAGCAGCTCCAACCCGTACCAAATCAGATGGTGCCCATAGGCTGTGTGGTTGTAGAGAAAAAGGATCGTTACCATAGTAAGGCACTTGGGAGGCACTGGTAGTACAGCTGTGCTGCTTTGGATTACCTGCAAGGTCATTTAGCACTTTGGGTACCTGAAGAAAGCACAACTTTGCATTGCAGTCAAATTATAGTCCTTTCTACATGATATTCAAAGGATGCTTCCAGAAATGAACACTGAAGTGCATGACTGACACAATCCTGGCTCCCCAGGAGCTCGTTGAGCTAACAGTAATCTCAGCCCCCATCCAATGTGCATTGTGTGGTCCCTTGGCTTCTCTTACCTGGCAGGATTTGGGATTCACAGGTATTCCCCCATTTCTGGACCTTGTGAAAACAGGATTCCTAAAAAAAATTCCTGCTGGTTTAAATACCTTACTCATTCGTAAAAAGTGGGCCTGGCAGGGAGATTCAAAGTATAGTGGGAAATGCATACATGTGTCTGTGATTAAAACAGACTCTGTGTTCTGGAAGTCATCCAGCCAGCAGGCTAGGATCTGGTGAGTTTTGCAACTTCCCTCCTACAGCTCTGCACTCCCCCTGCAACAGCAGTCTGCTAACGTGGTGCGATAGGCTGCATCCTAAACTAGTACAACTCAAAACATAGCAGCTGAATGAAGGTAGGGTTGCGCACCATTATTTTTCAAGCCTGGCACCTTTGACAATGCTTTCAAGAGAGAGAGTTTCATAATTCAAGTCAGTTTTTCAAGGCAAAGGCTGCTTACCCATGGGCTGTGTGTGGTCTACCAGGGTAATTAATCTGGCCAGCTTCCCAGGATAATTTGGAAGAGGTCTGTAGGCAAAAGAAGTGGTTCTTTAGCTGGGGTAGCCTGCTCCTAGTGTCTCCTTTCTGCTGTCCCTTCCCCTTATCATGTTATTGTGTGTGAGCAGTATATTTGTTTGTGATGGGGAGGGAAGGCTGAAGTGTGTGGCCCTGCATTTAATTAGTGCCATATAATGGTCGGGCAAAACTGGACTGGGTTAGTCAGGAGATTTCTGATGTTCTGACTACTTGCAAGCATTGGGGCTTAAACAGGATGTGCACCAAATCTTTACTGCTCTTCCAAAATTGCAGGAAAACAGTGAAAATATAAGTGGGGTAAATGCATTTTGTCTGCCAATGAGGAGCAGGAATTTTATTCAGCTGAGTGCTATTTACCTGCACAGGATGTGTGTTTTCTCTAACAGCAACACATCTGCTCCTTAGACCTGCAGAAACACCTTCCAGGTGTGGGCAGAAGGTAAGCATGACCCAGCGGTTTCTTCCCACGGTATCTCTGCTGGTATTTCCCTAGGTGTGGCAGTTTTCAAACCAAAGAATAGTTTTTCTTCCTGTGTGCAGATGAGAGCGCAGGTTCTTTGATACTGCTGAGACTTCACGCTCCCTCATGTATGGGTGTTCTGTCTTCTGCAAATTCTGGAAAATAATAGACCCTTGAGTTGGACAAAACAAACTCCAGCAAAGGAATTGTGTCTACTGTATCATTAGAAAGAGAATTGTGCAGCTAAGGAAGAAGTCACACTTAATCAGGGATCTGGTCTTAAATTACTTGTTCCTAACTGTCATGAAGTTCTGCAAACTCCCTCTCTCTTTCTAAATTGCCCAGAGGGGAGGCTACAGCCAGCTTGTGTGTCTTGAAGATTGGGTCACAAATCTGTAATGTTGGCTGGCTTAACCCATCTGATTCCGCCCCCATACCTGGATGAAATGATGCTTACTCCCTGTTTCAGCCCAAGCCACTGGCTGTCAGAGTCTTAGGGGACAGTTTGCAGTCGGCATCCGCTCTGTTCTCTCTAGAAGCACATGGCTGTGATCCCAAAGCTGCCAGGTTCCTCTGGGCAGGTTCTGAGTGGTGCAGACCCCTTGCATGTGGATCCATACCGCGTCCTAAACAGTCTCCCTCCCTGTGTGTAGAGAAGCCTCCCCCACTTCCTCTGGATGCCCCTCTCACCAGCTTCCCTGCTGCTAGTTATGGGCTGTTCAGCTCATGCAAATCTAGTTAATTACTTATTGAGAACTAAAGTGGTTATAATTTGATCGAGTTCCCTTTGCAAGTGTGTTAACACTTTACTTTTGATTGAAAGTGTTTGCAGATGGGCTCTGTTTAATGATTCAATTTTGAAAGCTAATTCAGGTTAATATTCTTCAGCACGTGTCGTTCCTCCCTTCCTGTCCTGTATACTTGCTCAGGATTTTAATTCTTGCAATACGGGAAAAGCCTGAAATCATGAACCTTAGCCCGGGATAGCAAAAGCAAAAAAGGCTTAAGAGAGTAGTAAGAAAATGGTTTTTCTAACCCCATATTCACCTCCTGATATTGGATAAATTGCATGTCTGTGGGCCCATCTGGCACTGCAGGGGAGTAATATCCTTTATGACAAAGACATTTTACTTAAGGTTTTCTTCCAGCTCTGTCCAGAAGGGGGAAATTGATTTAGCCTGTGATGTTAGAAACCAAAATCAAGGAGTGTTGAAGCAGAGGGCAAGCTGCACTGTGACACCTTCTGTGCATTCAGGCTAGAAACAGGATCCTTTCCCTATTGCAGTGATCTCCTCTTCACATCTGTTGCTCCCTTCTTACTCAGACACATGTGAAGTCACATGTGCTGTGCTGACAGCACTGTAACTGTTCTCCTGGAATCAAAGGACTCCTCAAATGAGCTCTGCTGCTCTTGCTGTAAATGCCAGTCCACAGGGGACAAAGCTCTGGACTTGTTTCATCCCAAGAGGAAGCCTTTAGAAGAAAAAGGTTTTTGCTGGGAGTGTTTGGGAACAGTATCCTAAGGGGAAATATTTTTTTCTTCTGTTGATGCCAATCTGACTTGCTTTTGTAGCTGGCAGCAATTTCTATAAAGCTGGTATTTCTCAGTGAAAGGAAAGAACCTTTGTGAAGTTTGTTTTAGACCCTTTGCCTCACATGGGGAAGAGGGACACAGTAACTAGATTGTGCCTGTTGTATATATGATGCGTAAAATGATAACAGCTGGTTCATAAAGTGCCAGAGGCTATAGTCCATTCCTAAGTAGAAGATTAGGGCTTAAAAGGTTTTGAGTTGCACTCAGTGGTTATTCCTTTAAGAGACACCCTCAAGTTATGATATTCGTGAATTCTGCGTAGCTCCCTGGCCAACAACTTCTCTTTTCCTCTGATTTGGTGGTTGGAAGCTCCTTGTGGAGCAGGATGGCTGCACAGCCAACGATCATGTCTGGACTGAACTTCTAGATGAAGAGTCTTGTTTTAATTTCTTTTTGCTTGTTTGGGTTTATGTAGCTCACGTGGTTTCTTCTCTCCAGAAACCAACAGCCACAGTGTTCATTACAGTAGCGTATCAGCACTTCTTTCTGGGGAGTAGTAGGCCTGCCAAAGCTAGTCCAAAACTCTGACAGAAGCATGTTTTCCTGGGCTAAATGCTTCATATGAACCAAAATGTCTTGCCAAATTAGGTTGATTAGGGACATTGTTTTGGAAGAAAATTAGAAAAAATTCTGGTGATGTCATTCCCATTTCACCTTTTGGGAATTGAAAGTTATTTTCTT
Source organism: Pygoscelis adeliae (assembly GCF_000699105.1). Lineage (NCBI taxonomy): Eukaryota > Metazoa > Chordata > Aves > Sphenisciformes > Spheniscidae > Pygoscelis > Pygoscelis adeliae. Next base: position 3,351,599 of record NW_008825430.1, read on the forward strand.
TGGGTTTTTTCCCCTCTCTCTCTTCTCCTCTCCCCCCCTCCCCTCCCTTCTAAATTGGAAGCAGCTTTTCATTTTAAAGCTTTTTTGTGCATGTACAGCATATAACTGCAGTGAAAAACAGACATTTAGATTGAGTTGTAATAATTTTACGGGAAACTGTTTCACAAATTTCCAGTGAGATTTGGCAGAAAGACGAAGGTTTGAAAGCTTAGAACCTTTCATGAAACCAAACCTCTGTTCTTCACACAGCTTTCATGCTTGCCCCTGCAGTGGCTTCCACCTAGGTTATTGCAGTATGCTGCAGTGAGGAGTATGTGTGCAGATCAGCAAAGGCTTCAGCCTAGTGTGAAGTGTGTCTGGTGCTCTCTATATGAACACCTGTATTTTCACTTGTGTGCTGCTGAAGTTTGGCAGTGACGATTAGCTGATAATATGATCCTGTTGCTTGCTGATGACTCTGTCAAAATTATTGACTGTCATGCCTTGGAGTATAAATGAAGTATTTAGTGATTATTTTGAGCAATAATATGAAATGAAGTTTGAGAAATCCCTAATCTCTTTGATATAGGCTCATTCAAATCTTCTGTCAGTGCAGTGCTACAAGCGCGCCACGGGAGAGCTCATCTAAAAGAGGAACTGAAGTTGACTTTCTGTACTATTAAAGTCTGAAATTTTGTCTCTTGAAGCTTGAACTTAGCTTGTGAAAGTTGATTCACAGGGTACGCAAGTGGAACTCGTTCCATGGCTATTGTGGGAACTACACTGATGGGTGACTGTTAATACTCGTGTTTCTCTCTTTTTACCTAAAGAAGAAATCTCAACGTTTTTTTCTTCATATGTTGTAGCTTCTCCCAAAACTTCGGGGGAACAAAATACACACAAAAGCAGATGTGATTCTTCATGCCTGCTCTCACAAATACTCCCCTGAAAAATCATAATGGAAAGGATGAAGATTGGTGCATTCATTAGGAGAAGCAGCTTGCTAGCAGCAAAACATGATGTGGAACCTCCTCCTTCCCGAGGCTGATAGTTCACGTGCAATTGCACATATATGCTCTCTGAGGGATTAAAAAAAAGACTCTCAAAAGGCCAAGATACCCATTATGAAGCTATCAGGCTGGAAAGCTGCCATTTATTAGATTAATATGAGCCTGGTCAATTTTTCAAAACATAGTGTTTTATTTTTTCAAGGTGCTTTCAGCCATTCATGAAATCATCCTCAGAGATACAAAAGATGTGCTTAAGCAGTATTTGGAAAGCATTTCATTCAGGATTTATTTAGTCACTGTAGAAACCAGTAAGGCTCTGGTTCTCAAGTATTTTTAACTTTCTTCCTTTCTCCTTGCCCCCACTGTCATCCTTATTTGAGACTTGTAAAGACAGTGGGAGGTGCCCAGTTGATCCACTGTTGCAGAGCCACTAGGAGAAGGTGGCAGGGCAGAGGGTGCTGTGGTTGATAGGACTGGCTGGGAGAGAAGGTGTCCTGCAGAAGAGGGATGTTACACGCTTGTCCTGAGTGTTGCTCCTCATCCAGCTTGGCCTGATTCCCCGTCTCTTGGGTGTCTGGAGTGGCTTCCCAGGCTTGCTTGAGCCAAAAGTACTCTGCTGTCGCTCTTGCTTTAGACTCACTCACTTTCTTCATTTTCCACTTTTTCTGTCACCTAAGACTGAAGAGTGGGGAGAGGTGGCGGGGCAGGCAGCCACCCTGTCACATGAGGTCAGGAGGGACTCGGAGTGCCACCAAGCCAGGAGGTGCATGGGTGGAAAAAGCAGTAAAGGGGCTTGAGGTGGTGCCTTCCCCCCTAGATGTTCCCTGCGCTTCCTGCTGCCTTTCGCCACCTTGGCTACTTCATCTCCTGGCTTGGCTCTGCTGCCTCCTTCCAGGTACAGCCCAGGTCTCCTGCTTCTGTTGTTTCAGCATAATGATTTGCGCGGAGAACAAAAATTGCATGTGAACTCTGCTTTGTCCGTAGCTGTGCGAGTGCAGGAGTGTCCAGCAGGGAGCAGAGCTGTGGAGACGGGCTGACCTTCCACCGCAGCGCACAGGGGAATGAAAAATAACCCAACTACGCCAAATGGCACCTGGTACAAAACACACTTTGCTTTAACAATTGCCCTTATTTTGGCATTAATGGATTAGGAGAAAAACTGTCAGGGTATTGGAATGGGAACTTAAAGACCTGAAAGGTGGAAAATGATGCTTCAGGTGACAATGAGAAAGGGCATTCAGAGCCTTAACACAACTTGTAGGCTGGTTGGTGAGTTGCTTAATTCTTTGTATTCTTTTTAGGTTATAAAATGGTACAGAGATTAATGATTACCGCACTCCTTTCTCGCAGTTTTAGCCATTTAATATAAACACTTTATAGATGAATCAGGAGTGTTGCTTTGCCTAAGAAAGTTGGCAACACGAGAAGTTTTTATGGAATTTTCCGTATGTGTTTAGAATAGCAATAAGCATGCGGTATTTCATCCTGTTTTAATGGTCTGGATGTGCCTGCCTGGAAGTACAACCCCCTGGGAAAATCTCACACTGCTAAATGTGTTTTCATTCTGTATCAGACCCTTCCTCTCTCTGTCCCTCTTCCCCCAGTTCTAAGGTTTTTCATTGAATGGAAAGTAATTTTGGGGACTTCCAGTATTTTCATTTTACTAATGTAAAATCATAAGTGTAATCTTAGAGTTTTGGTACAACTGAAAATCAAATCACTGGAACAAAATAACATAAACATTTCTTGCTTCAATACTTGTCAAGGGAGTTCGGTCATTGAACTATTCTTGCAAAATGTTTAGACTTTTGATAAAACTACGTTCCCCACAGAGAATGTAGTTCTGGCTTGCTTTGGCTTTCTAAGACTAGTGCTAGCCAGCAGCAATCCTACTGACTTTGCCTACGATGTGGGTTATAGTTAAAAGCAAAAGCTTCGTTGTGTTTATGTGTTTGTGCACTTCTAAGAAT
>NW_008825430.1:3354706-3392494 GCF_000699105.1 Pygoscelis adeliae
ATATAGAACAATGACAACAACAAAATTACATATTGATAACATTGGCAAATGTGGTGGTTTTTTTTTTTTTAATTTTTTATTGGATTGTTGTAGTAGCCAAAATTTATGCTTTTATGCATCATGATAGTTGAAACCAGTTATTAATTTGGTACTCTGAGTGATAAGGAGAAAGAAAATTGATCTGCAATAGCAAAAATGAGCAGTCTTGGATCTTAGCTGGTGGTAGTATTTTTTTTTTATCCCTGGTGTAGGTTACAGATTCCGGTCCATTCATTCTTTAAGCTTATTTTTTATTGCTAGCATATCTTTATGCCTTCTTTGTCTTTTAATTTGAAGACTTAGAGCAATATTTTTACTGTCTATAAATGAGCGTTTCTTTCAAATATACCCTGATGTAAAATGCTGAGAGGGTTAGCTTTGGCTTTTTTCTTTACCTACTGTATACTTTTTCTGACATGTTAGATTAACTTTCAGCCGCAGGCCAATCTGTCAAAGAAACAGGGAATGTCTCCTGCTATGACAGATTTGCCAGAGGCTGAGGTTTGAAACAAGCTGGGTATTGCTTCTTACACAAAAGTAATTTCTCCCTACTGAAGACAGCTATCACTGAATCAGCTGAACAGAAGCCTCTGACTTGCATTACTGGGTTCTGATCAGAAAATCTGCAACGGGCATTTTTTTTAATAAACTTATATGCCGCAAAGGAGCTCTGGCAGTATAACTGTGGGAGAACTTTCAGCAATATAAGGTCAAAATAATTTCCTCAAGGATATCAGGAATCCAATATATATTTAAAAAACTTTCCCTGGTTGACTTTAGTATTGTTATCATGTTGGATGAATATACTGCTGCAAAGATAGACTCATAGGTCAGACTTGAACATACAGGCAGGACCTGCGCTATCATCCTAGCATCTGCTCCAAAAATAACCACCCCACTCCTTAAACCTGACTCAATTTACTGTATGAGCTGAACGAAATTGTGCCCTCCGCACCCCAATTGTCCTGCCTTGGCCGTAGTGCTGGGGGGCTAGAAGATGCTGTGCATCCTGAGCTTCCCTTTGCAGCACAGCTTCTTCCAAGGGGATATCAATAGCCAGCTCTCAAAGCAAGCCCAGCTGTGTAACAAAGCCTGGGATTTTTGCAGAAATGGCTAAACAAGAATACCTGTTACAGGCGTTGCCTAAGAAGCAATCTAGACAATCGCACAACAGCCACGCTGCTGCTGGGCAGCTCACAGGGTGAAATGAAGTCACGGTGCGTTCAGTCGGGGCCCCTTTTGGGGCGGACTGCTGTTTTTCTCTCTTCAGGACTGGCTGGCAGAAGGCATGTGAATAGCACAGGGAGCATTATGAGAGAAAAGGGAGGATTAGGCAGCGAGCCCTCGCTGCCTTTTTTGCCTTCTGGGGTACGAGTGTTTGACACTGCGAGTAGTGCACTGTATAAACTGGGAAAGTGCATCAGTCTTTTGGTTTTCCAGACTTTGTAAGTTAAGTCAGACTCTAGGATAGTATAAGAAGAACGTTTTATTGGGCTTGATGAAGGAATTAATAGGTATCCTCCTCAGGCGTGTGTCATAAAAAGGAACTGACTTAGGCATGCATAATGGACTCCTTCTGGCATTGGAATAACTGAAGCTATGCCCATTTCCACAGACTAATTTAAGTCAGTACTGCTGTATTAGGCTATGCCAGCCAAGGATCTGGCCCTATTAAATTGGAATGACAAACCATGCTAATTTTAAGAGTTTCTCCAGAAATGCATGTCGCTGCTGTATTACCTACTGATCACAAAGTTCACGAGCTGCTGGTTGTAATTTAAATTCCCCTTTATAAAGTGGAATTCCTATTTGGATTTTACTTTAAAATATATATATATCTGTAAATGTTGTGAACAGTAAATAGATGATGATATTAATTTATATTATCGTAGTTCCCAGAGGTTCAGGTTTCCCCTTGCAGCTGCACGAAAACACAGTGTAGTTCAGAGGGCTGTGGGGAGGTAGAAGTATAGCTCAATACTATTTCTTTACTAAAGTCCTTGCTGCCAGGTAGAGTCCCTGGGTGCGTTTTAAGAAGAAAACACTGTTCATCTGTTGACATGTGGTGGGCTTCTGAGGAATAAGAAAGCCTAGAAGCTTGCAGGTTTAAAAGTTCAAGGAACGCCAAAACCAGGTTTCACTTCTACTTGAAGTTGCAGAGAATGAAGCGTCATGTGGGCCAGGGATCTCCTCCTGCTGGCTCCCCCCGTGGGCCCCTGCAGTGTGACTGGATGTCGCAGAAGAGGTGCAGGAAAAGAGGATGTCTCTTGGCTTTTCTTTTTGAGGTGACCAAAGGATAAGTAAGAGACTGTTTTCACCCTGAAAGCTGAAGCTGGGTTCAGCTTTGGTACCTTGTGATATTGCTGGTCATGTAAAAATACAGTGAATTGCAAGACAAAAAAAACGGGAGAGGGGAGACAGAATGTTTTCAACCTACAGGAAACAACTGCTGGAAGATCATAGCAAGAGGCTTTATTTGACAGAATCATGTAGGACTGTTTCATTTTGAAAGTGTGCAGGGCTTTAGTGACAACTGTATAAGAATGTGTTTGTAAAAGAGATGTCATAGGAAATGTGGCAGCTTGTTTTAAGTGTATACCACCAGATACTGATGGAGGGGGACTTCACACTGGAATGGCTTTGAAGGCAGATGACTTTGGGCACAGAGGTACCCTAAAAAGGTTTAGAAGGTACAGGATTTGCCCTTTGCCTTTTTTTTTTTTTTTTTAACAGCTATTTTGCAAGTCCTGAGAAAGAAGGCTAAATTTTAAAGCATATTCAGGACAATTTTCTTTTAATCCTAACCAATAACAAAAAAATCTGTAAGCACATAAACAGGGAGTATCTGCTGCAGAATCTCTCAGGAAGGGTGCTGAGGTTCTGAGTTTGACAGAACCGGGAGAGTTTTTCATCCAAAGTAACACTGGTATTTTATACTTCTTGGCATGTGTCCAATTCTGCTTTGGTATTAGTTACTTCGGAGTAGGCAAAAAGTGATCAAACTTCATGGATAATGAGATTAGAGAAGAGCTTTTCTAGCTACAAACAGCCCACTCTGATCCAGCAGAAAAGTTACTTTAGACTAGGACCCAAAGGAGAAAATAAATAAAATCTTTCTGGGTTGCAATTTTGCTTGGGAGTTCTAGTGTTGAATCAGTCATTTGCATCCCAGCTATGCTATCAGTTTGGAAAAGAGGGAGTTTTAGAGTAGTTCACTGGATTAGGTTGATGGAGGGATTAGCCTCTACCCCCCATTTAATTCACTTGAGGCAATGCCTAATACTGTTTTGTGGACCTCAGTCCAGATTTATTTGCTTTGTGGACATGGGGTGGCGGATTACAGGTGCTATTTTTTGCTGGAAGTGGTGAAAATCAGTGTTAAGATTCGAATTAAAGCATTTTAATGCTACATGCTCCAAAGGCAGTGGGGTATCTAAGGAGGAGGAAAAGGGAGACACAAAGGAAACACTTACCATAGAAATTTGTTTTCTGAAAATAGATGTTAAAGCACATTTAGCATCTATGCAATAGACTAGTAGAGGATTGCAGCATGAGTCAAGAAGGATCAGGAGATCTGAGGCTCGCAAGTCATCCTGGCGGCTCCCTTGAGCTTAAAAAGTTGAGTCAAACAGTAGGAAGTTGGCTGAAAGGAGAGAGTTGCCTGTTCTCATAGGGGCTGAGGAGGGCAGGCAAGGCTGAGTTGCATGGGTGTTGCGAAAACTCTAAGATGGCAGAATAACTCTTGTTTTACACCAGGAAGGTCAAAAGAGAGGAATGGTCACAAGATGGTCAAAAGAGGAAAAAATGTGTGTTGAGAATACAACGAGGCAAAAAAAGTAAACCCCAAACCACAAATGAGGGACACAGCAAAGGATGGAGTAAAATTTGGCTTCAGTTATTTTTGCTCCCTTTCCTGAAGCTAGAACACGAACGAGAAAAGTTCCTCACCTGCCTAGGAGGGGCTACGAAATTGTAAACCAGCCAGGGTCTCAGTCTGGGCCCATGAACAGAAAGGTATAAAGGAAAGGTGTGCACTGTAGGATTCTTCAAGTGAGGTGCTCCATGTTGGAAGTGGAGAAAAGCAGAAAGGTTAATCTGGCCCTTTCATAAAGATGACGTGTGCAGAATAGTAATTTGCTGTGGAACAAATTAGCTGCAAAAGGCAGGACAGGGGAGAGGCTGAGCCCTGGGCTCTAACACAAGTTGAGGGAAGTGCCTCTGAAGAGCCAGGTGTCAACTTGCAATTCAGAGGTCCTCAACACAAAGCACCTTTTTGCTCCTTGCTGGGCTGATCTATACCAGCTTGGTTTCCAGCATCCAGGTGTAGAATAGATGTCTAAAAGGGCTACTGTAGCCATTAGGTTTACCAAAAGAGAGGAAAACTCGCTCTTTCTTCCTTCATCCCATCTGCAGGAGAGCTGGCGAAAGCTTTCCCATTTGACCTGAGGTGGTACGGCAGTGCCTCAATGCAGCTAAAATTTTTAGCCCACTGCCAGTATATACACGCCTGCAGTCAGAGCTGAGCAGTACAAGCCATCTTGCTGACAAACACACCAACCTGGAAATTGTACCACGTGTCATAGCCTCTTACTATTGAAAAAATCCAGCAGAGAGCTGGCAGGAGAAATAAGAACAAACCCACCTGAATTAAATGTACAGATTAAATCCTTGATGCAAAATGCATACTGTGAAAATGTCTCCAGCCTTGCAAAACTGCAAACTTGATAGGTCTCACACACCCCCTTGTTCGTACTGCCCCAATTCTCTGCAGTTTTAATAACTGCATGCAGCAGAGCGTTCATAGTTACCTTTACGGTTATGCTGCCATCAGAACAGGAGAGGTGCAGCTAGCCATTGATACTGTGAATCTACCCCGTTCGTCCTGCTGCAGATTATCTGCGAATGGCCTTTTAATCTTTTTATGGACTTAGTCACCATCAGAACAAATCAACGGATAAGTTATACTGACATGGTTTAGTCTAAACTCTTTGTGGTGACTTCTACTTTACAAATAAGTAGTTGCTTGTGACAAATACTGATTGCTGTTGGTTGAACGAGGCACCTGATGTCTGCTTGTGGACTGGAAGGCACCTTACTCATCTGCCGACATTCAGTGTGCCTGCACCACTTATGTGCAGATTCCGGCGCACAGTAGTGGTGCCATCACGATTTTATTCTCCTAAATGTCTCTAGGACCACAACCTTAGCTCTTCAAACAGGCTGAGTGGAAAAGATTGCAAAAACCAATAAAGAGACGTTGATGGTGGGGGCTTTTGTGCTTGTTCTGCCCACTGCTTTCACTGGTATGCTGTGGAGTGTTAGGAGACTAAATTACACTTTTGAAAAATAAATGAACAAAGTAAATGATGTGCTGTGACACCCTTGACTGGGTTTTCAACAGTGTTTGTTTGCTTACTTGCTAATTTGCAAGGTCTGGTAATTTGCGATTGGCCTCCCAGTTGTTAGTGTGAATTAGTGCTGTTCTATTGTATCAGAGGGACAAGCAAGTCAATAAGAAAAAGAGAAGCATCCCATGTTAGCCAAGCTATAGGAAAATGTCTTGAATGTCTTTGCACTGTCTAGTGTGGTACCTATCTCAAAACTTGGAACTAAACTGATATGAAATAGTTTTTAGTTCATTCCCTTGCATGTAAATAACTGTCCAAAAAACTAAAGACTAGGAGTGACTTTTCTGAAGGTGATCTCTTGTTATTGCTTGTTTGAATACCTCCATTGTGGGCCTTTTATCATTTTTATGATGGTGTAAGAAATGTGTCATCTATGTAGCATCTGCACAATGTTTGCTGAAAATTAAGCTTGTTTTGAGCATTTTATTTCAAATCTGTCATAGCGATTTCAGTGGTGATGTTCTTTCATTTTAACCAAATTATTCTGATTTTTTTGTGTGGGGTTTTTTTTTCTTTTTTTTTTTTTTTTTTTTTGAGAGAGAGAAGAGATGGGGAATGCTCTCTCTTGACAAAGTCCTTAAAACATCCAGTCTGAAACTCAGTAATGTTATTGTCTTATGAAACCTATCTGGCTTTTCAAACACACTAGTGGACAGCACTTCATGTGTCCCATCATCAAGACATTCCTACCTGACGCTTTGCATGAAAGGATGATCTTTCAGTCATGAACATAGTGATGAGAGGTCTCAGAAATTTCTTTCCCAGCACTTCCCAGTTTTCCTTGGGCATTCTGGAAAGGTAATTGGTTATCGTAACTTTAAAAGGAAAGTGTTGTTAAAAAGCAAGACATTAAGTGATCATTCTTTATGATGTTTAACTGGTTTATAAAATAAAGATCTCCAAAGTTTCAATCCATGAATGCATACTGAATAAACTAGACACACCCACGTATGTAAGAAGTCAGTCCTCTATTGCTGGAAGTCAAGAGAATAGTTACTATTTTTTCTCTCAAGATCAAGAGTAACTCATGGGATGATTCTATGGACTGTTTATTCTGTAAGAAAAGAGGGGGAAGGGATAGAATAACGCATCCGAGGAACAGAATCACTAAAATTAGATGTTGTCCTTGTCTTGAAATTATTGCTGCCAATGAAACTGTATTTGTTAGTGCAATGGTTTTTGCTGTTTGGAACCCTCTAATTGCAGGTTGTGATTCTGAGGCTAGTGACGGACAAGGTTATCCAGCATTTGGAGTTGATTCCCCTTTTCCATCTGTCACTTGATCCTCTGTTCCTATAGATGCCAGATGAATATTTCTTCCTCGTTTTCTAGCTCCTTTTATTCTGTAATATGCTGATGCATAGTTTCATATTTAACATTCCTAATATGATATAAAGCAGCTTGAATACAGAATACATTTTATTCAGGAGCAACTTTATTTTCCTTTATTGTTCAGCTGACTAAGGAAGAAGAAGGTAAGGTGAATTTCTCCAGGGACACATTAAGATTAGCTGGAGATGCGAGCAGGTTCCTTCCCTTCCCCTCTAAGGTTGGTTATGAGCTGGTTTACACAAGTTTTACTGGCCTGATTTTCGGTTTTACAGTTTAAGGTTCCCCTTTATTCATGGCTCGTGGACAGAAGTAGAATAGGTTATACTGCTACAGGTCATTTTGTGCCAGTTTAAAACTGTGAACACCTGGGAATGTAATGGGATGAGCTGTAATCTACTGTTAAAATTGCACCAGAAAATGTTTTTGTTTTAGTGAGAGTTATCTGATATACTTAGCTGAGAGATTTTTCTGTTTCTGAACGAGGTAGACAGTTTCATTGCTACCATATGTCTTAGCCTCTTCTTATCTTAGCTTTATTATACAGCCTCCATTATCACAGAGTCTAAATGATGCACACTTGCTAATGGACTGTTTTTACCATTTGTCTGCGAGGCCATTATAAAGGTGGAAAACAGGATCACTTGACTGGTTAAGGGCCAAGTTTGGATCACCTAATAGCTGTGCCTAGCTTTAGGTATGCCAATTAATACTAAATGCAGGAAAGCAGTTGGTGATTGAAACTGCCAGACCTAGACTGTCTGCAGGCAGGTAACAAACCGGGGAGCCAAGGTCTGGTGGTCCCAGGTGGAAGGTTGCTTTGACTTCTTAAAGCTTTCTGTAGTGACACTTGAGTGAGAAACCTTCACTGGCTCGACCTCAGTCTCAGCCACCTGACCTCTTGATGGAGCAGAGGCTTGAACCTGAGTACGCATCTGCGAATGCCAGAACATCCATCTTGTCTGGTAAGGGCCCTTCATGTCTAGCTTCATTTTGTAATAATCAAACAGGAGGACGGGGTTGTCTGATTACGCTGTTCTAACAAGGTGCGGGGTGTTTCTTACTGTAGTGACATGCATATATTATGTTTTGGTTTTCCATACCATGACCAAAACTTCGTGCGGAGGTTTTTCTCTGGGTGTCCCCAAAACTGCAGGTTGATCTATTAGGATGACAAGGAATTGTCAATTTTATTACTTTGATTTTTTTCTATAATAAAAAAATAATGTGGCCCATGCTAGTCAGAGGAGATGTTTCACAAGAGCCTGCCAGAAATGACCAGGCTTTCACTAAGCTTAAGGGGAAACTGGACTGGATTACAGTGGATGTCATAGAGCTTTTGATTCCTCACTGCAAAAGGCAATTAAGGCAGTCCAGGGCACTGGGGAACAGAAATGCTCAGCGAATGCAGATTTCTGAATTAAACTGTTTTACATATGTTTCAGGAAGAAGATGGGTGAAAATTCACCTTCACAATGGCAGTCTGACGTAGAATGAGGCATGAATTGCTGCATTGTTTGTTGTATTTGCAGCGTGTCTTTGGGGAGTCATCTTTTTATGGTTTTTTTTTGTGGTGGGGTCGGGGGGAAGGGATGAGAATCATTGTCAGATTCAATCAGCCCTTAACCTAACTAAACTGGACAAGTATGTATATGTGTGTGTATATGTATATATATAATTATTGTTCCACTCCTCTTTGTAGACATTATAGTGCTTCCTGCTGCACCACTTCAATATAACTACTGTGGTGTTTACCCAAGTACGTATATTATCAGTTTTATTCTTCTCCTTGTGTGACTTCTCTGTAAATCTTTCTAGTCTGCACGTCTGTTTCTTTGTTCCATCAGCCTACACCCATCCTGGCACTTTCTTTGTCCTTTAAAAAAATATATTGGAAACCATTTCATTAAAATGTAATCCTGTCCAGTCTGTAAATGCCCTGTCTGTTCTTCTAATGTCCTGGTATCTCACAGGTTGGTCTGAACAGGCTTTGTAAGCAGCACGTCTGCTGCTGTTCAGTGGGTTCAGAGCACAGTGCTGCTTCGGCTGCACCACAGCCAGGCTTGGAATAATTTTCTCTATTCAGAACAAATATATTAACATTTGAAATGATATTATTTGGTACGACTCACCTAAAAAGATGGGAGGAAAAACCATCATTGGTGAAACAGTGTGAAACTCCTGTGCAACATCTGTGCCAACTTTTGGTTTCTTCTTAGTTTAACTCTGATGTGCCAGCCATTGTAGGTATGTTGTTTGGCTAATGTCTGAGGCAAGGTCTGATGGTGTGGGGAGGATCGGGGGAATATATACTTCCCTGTTCTGTGTCTTGAGAAGACAGCGTCTGTCCTGCAGGGTTCTTCAGGAAACATTTGTGCAAGCAAAGCTACTTTTGTTTTTTTCTGATTTTATTTTTAATTCAAAGGTGAACTGCAGCAATGGCCTTGGCAGAGAAATAGTTTATCTTTTTTTTCCAAAATATATTCCTATGTTTTTTTTTTTTTAAACTCTACATTATCCCTGGTAGTTTTGTTGAGTGATATTTTTAACTATTCAAAATCTATTTTTACTATTCAAGGATTATGATACTGACTCATGTAATATGTTATGCCAGTCGTGTCACCTGTAGTCAATAAATTTAATGCACTTCTCAAATTTGTCTGGTAGTGGCCTTGCTCCCAAGGGTGTTGCAAGTTCTAGTTAATATTTGCAGAGTACTTCCAGGTTCTGAATTTCAGGGTGGCAACGTAAATGCCTCCTGAACAGGATGTCTGTGACCCTTAACTCCCTGGACCATATTAGAAAGATTTGAGAAGACTCTTAATTTCTTCAGAGCTCATGAATCCATGTACGTATTAAACCATGAAGACTGAGGAACCTGTTGTGAAGGAACCAAACTGAAACTTTGTTCCCCAGCCAAGGACAGTTTAACATTCATATTAGCATGTTTTAGACAATGGATAGCTTGATGTCCGAGGTCATAAATTTTTTAAAGTAGCCATACTGTGTCACATACATTTCTTTTTGATCTGCACTTAAATTTTCATTTACTTTTATATGTTGCTGGCTGGGGGCCACTAGTTTTCTATCATGAGAAATGGCTGCTGAATTAGATTTGCTTTTTTTCCCAGCTCTGAAGAGATGCGCATTATCAAAGCAGGTGTTTGGTTCAGAATAAGAGAGGAGATGGTTCTGTAGGGAATACACTTAGCAAAGCAATGCCATAAATAAATCTTGTGTCAGTGTTTGCTGTAGTGTCTTGATATGTGTCATCATGAATTATATATTATTTCAGATTTATCACTTCTTCCACTGATAAGGGACATTGCTTCTTTGAGTGAGTTTTCTTCACGGCTTAAAAGATTTACTGATAATTGAAATTCCCTGTATTGGAGATTCAGATGAACTTTGGAAACTTGAGATAAGAGCTATAAATCTGCTATAAACTAGGAAGCCATTTCTCAAAGTATGTATTTATTGACAGTTTGTACTAGCTTATTCTTCTGCTTCACATTTGTGTGCATCAGAAGAGATTTTCTTTTCAGCGGTATGAACAAAAAGCAAAAAACTTAATGTGGGTTGTACAATATATAGGTAATTTGTCAACAAAGTAGTAGTCTTCATTAGAGCAGCACCAGGTATTGCCTCAAAGCGGTAACTGGAGACAAGGTATTCCCCTGTAAGTGTCTGAAGTACTGCTTTCACGTTTTGTTCTTTTGAAATGCTATGCCCTTGGGGGTGTTTTTAAATACACTTCTAGACTTAAGTCCTTATTTTGGAGCTCTAAAGTAATGTTATTAAAAATTCCGGGCTAGACAGCTTCATTTAAATTCCTTATGCAAAGTTGACATCACTTAGGCACATTTGAAAATAAGGTTACTTAGTGGATGGCGTAAGGGCAGCGGGCAGGGAAGCCACTCTTGAGCTTCCATCAGAAAACCCCAACTCTACCTTTTAGATGGAAGGAGACATAGCATATCCTTGATCTAACCTGCCAAGACCTAATCTGCAAGATCTATCCAAGATCTAACCCGCATGGGAAAGCACCTGGGACAGTATTAGACCATGCAACGTGCCACTGGATCCCCAATGGGAAAATTGTACCTGAGGAGATACACGTATAAGCAAGACCCTGAACTCCAGACCTTGAGCAGATTCATGCGAGGAGGTTATGAAAGTTGTGTAAAATCATTTTTCTTTCCTAGCATTAGTAGGATTTTAATCAGTGTAAAGCTACTGATAATGATATACCTGAACTTGATTTTTGAAACCTTAACCTTTTTAAAAATCTTCCACGAAGATTGGGCTGTGGAAATGAATGAGTAAAGAATATCTCATTTCTAGCAGCTGTTTTTCTCTGATCCCAATTGAGTTGCATTTTTTGCCTCCTTCTAGCTCCTTTTATTTTGTAAAATATTGACACGCAAATTGATATTGAAATTTTTTAACGGAATTTCATAACAAGCAGCTTAGATACAGGATCTCTCTTCTGTTCAGGTCTGCTTTCATCCCATTTTATGGTTCATCTGAGTTAAAGATAAGGCTCAGATGACTTCCCCTGGGGACCTATTAGATCCAGCTGGAGACTTCTCAGAATCACTTCCCTGCCTTTTACTCAAGGGCAGATTAGGGGCTGGTTTACCCCATTTTACTGATATAGCTATGAAGTGAATAATACAGTTTCACTTGTACTGCTGCAGAGGTGCTTTGTATTGCTGTGACTTCATCTGCTGTGTTAGTTCTGGCCACTGAAAAATGTGGTAAGGTAGCGTTTTAACTTTGTTCATATTGCCAAAATGAAAGCTCTTTCAGACAATATAAGCCTCGAGACACAACCCCGGTATTAAAGCAGTAAGTCTCCCTCTTCATGCCACTCCCTCTCCCCCAAGCACTCAATCATTTATCAGCTGACATGGGCATTATGGACAAATCTATTGAAACTTGGAGTCACATTGCAAAATGCACGTGCAGGACAGGGAGATTCCCCGTTATAATTGCGGGATAATTCAGATAAGTTATCCTTGATCCAGTTGTACAGTGGGGAGGGATGAGTAGAAACGCGTTGCGTGTGAATGGCAAGGAATGCTCAAATTTAGCAGCTGATAGTATGAAGAAAAAGAATGTAGGAATACTCCCCCCACCCCCCAGCTGCATCCGGAGCTTAAAATCCAAAGCTTTCAGATTCTAGCTATTTATCTATGAGACTTTTAAGGCCAATCAGTATTGATTAAATATTGACGCAAGCTAAATCAGGATAGCATCGCTTCCTTGCTTTCTAGTTATTAAAGACCTGACTCTTCAGCAGCAGCAGCAGATTCCTTGGCATCTGTGCAGACTGTCCAAGGAAAGCACCAGTAGCTCTAAGCTGCTGCCGTTTAGCTTGGGTGCAGCCTCCCTGAATGCATCTTGATAATTTTCAGAGCCGGGCTAGCTCCTGCCTGGCCAGTTGGGCATGTGTGCATCTGTGCATCTCCCCACAGATGCGAGGTTAATGCTGTGCGTTGGTCTGTGTTGTGGGCCGTTACAGTGCTTGTGGAGCCCAGGGCTGTCTCTGCATGTAGATCTTACTGAACTCCAGCGGCCTCTTACTTCCATAAAGTTTAGGGTTGGATTGGGTTTTGCTTCTCAAAATGACTTCACTATCTGCTGAGACTTCATAACTGACTTCTAAAGTTTGGATGAATGGAGGTTTTCTGATGTTGTTTTAAGTGTCAGTCTGCCTTGTACTTCAGAAGATGTGAAACTGTAAGGGGGAGACTGAGTCTTGGACAGTCATGATCAAGCATCCAGTTTGCTGCTCAGTTGGGGATGAATGGTAAGCTCTTAGTGATGGGACATCACTACATGGAAAAGTGCTGATGCCATCTTTTAGTACAATAACAACACTTAGATGGTCCCATGGTATTAAATGGTACTAAATGATAGACAGAATAAAGAAGTTTCGATATTTCAGTGTCTCTCACTGAACTTACAAAGCAAGAATGGTTAAGCTCTTTGGAGCTTTAGATCACACACTGACGGGCTGCTGGGATCAAGAGGAATTGATTTTTGGCTACAGTAGGTGCCATAAGAAGGAAACAAGGATGTTTTCTTTCTACAATTGGTTATAAATGATTGAAAGCACTCAGTGATGTACAGCAATGAATTGGACCAGCGATGAATTCTTATGTCTGTCTGAATATGTGGTGTGTGTAGAAACGGGAGCAAAAGAAAATCTCTTTCTTGGGGGAGTGGGGAGGGGCTGTGTTTTTGCAGGGGGTTGTTTTATTTTGCTGCAGAACTAAACCTAGGTGAATGTACAGGGATGTCTTTTGAGATGGCCTTCTCCCAGGCATCCCAGCTCAGACTGAGAATAAATTGAAGCTGGTTTTACTCTTTCTGTTAGACTTTTTGACTGTAATTCTGGCAGAAGACTCATGCAGACACAGTGGTCTGTCTGCATAGAACTGCTTGCAGTATCAGGACCTGCATTTTTTCATTTTGTCTTCCATAATTGGAAATAAATCCTCTAGACTGAAAATAGAATGTATTGCTTGTTGCATATGGGGGAAAACCTGACCAATGTAATAGTGTTGTATTTTTATATTTGCTGAGATGAATTGATTCACTTTCTTGCATTTCATTTGCAGAGCTACTTTCCAGCTCTGCTCAGCTGGACAAGATGAGGAGAATGGCATCCAAGTAGGAATTTTCTTACCCAAATCTGTAAGCTGTTTTCAGCATTGCTTATGTGCAAGCTGCTGTTTTATTCCAACACAGTACAGGTGAGTTTAAATTAAGGAAACCATCACTGAATTTTTAAAGGCAGAATTTGTTATGTTAAATTTAATGTGTTATATTTCTGTGCATCAAGCCTGATTCTTCTTTGACTTCATGCCAATATAACTGGCAGCTTCACTCAATCCAGGGTTCACCCATCAGTAATTAGTTTTATGAGAATCAGCAAAGTGTCTGTTTTTACCTTACTACAATGCATATATTCACCTTGCTAGTGTATTAATAGCACTGATAAATTTGTCTGGATCTTGATAAATGCAGTGAGATAAAGGTTGTGTATGAGTATAAAAACCCTACAACTGCTGTAGGCTTAATCTTTTTGCCCAGCAAGGTGTAATTTGCATGTGTAGCCCACTGGCATGAATGTATTTTAGGTAGTCTTCTATGTCTGATAGAGAAGGTGTGAATTATTACAGCCACTAGAAACAAGCCTTAGTGCTTTATTCAAGTTGGTGCATGACATGCTTTTAGCTACGGAGATCCCCAGTGTGCTGCATGTGGGTGGCAGTTGTCTCTTGGTGTCAGATATTTTTATAAGCAGTGTACAGAGGAGTACACTGAAGTGAGGAGCAAGAAATGTATTCTATTGAATGTTACTTCAGCTTTTGCAGTAGTGAACTGAAACCAGTAAATACAAAGTGAACATGTTGCAAACTGATGCTCAACTGATGTCCTGGCATTTGTGCAGACCGTCCCGGGGATGCAGCCATGGGGAGCAGCATCTACAGGATGCTCTAAGCATCTGCAGGATTTGGAGTAGAACTGGCCTCTGGTTGCCCAGCTCAGCATGCAGGCAGACATGTTCCACACGTCCATCTCCCTGCAGGAGTGCTGATAATGCTGTTTAGTCTCCGGAGTGCTTGTAAAGGCCAAGTTGCCTTTGCAGGTAGGTCTCATTCAACCTTAGGAGTCTCTCTGCCCCCATAAAAATTTGGACTAGGTCTGGGTTGGTTTGTTTCTTAAAATGAAGACTTGGAGCACAAGATGTGGCTGTTGTAGCAGACCAAGCTCCAGTGGCTGTCCTAGCTCAATCGCTATTTACACAGAACGGAGTAATTTGGCTGTGTTTGTTTGAAACAAGCAATGTGGGAAGAAGGTGCCCTCTGCATTTGTAGATTACTTGTTTTATTTTCTTTCACTGTGGTGATGGTTGCTAGTGTTATGTAAAATATCAGTTAATCAGACAGAACCCACAGGAGTCAGGGAAGTTCAAAGCACAGCTACTTTCAAGAGACCCCCTAACACCTTAAGGGAGTAAAGTTTGGCAGACCTTGTAGGTTTGCTGTGTCCCTAGTCAAAAAGTTGTGCTGGTTGGCATGCTGATGGGAGTATTATTGAATAAACATAATACAGTATTTGCATTGTGATCTAAGAAAAAAAAAAGTCAAATACACTGTTCAGGAGAAAAACGCTCTGATAAAAGGAGCTGGTTTTTTTCCTAAGACTTCCTGTTTTGTTTGGTTTTGTATTTACTACTAGTATTGCATGGCCACGGGAATATAAACTTGTAAACTATCTGGGCCCAAGAGGTGAGACTTTCCATATTTCACTGAGAGCTCTGTAAAATGGAGTCCTTCCAAATGTGTTCCCTGAGTATGGTAGCTACGTGCCAAACCCCCGATTCTGTGTGAACCGTGGTAATGAACTACTTTCCTCCTCAATCTTGCCAAGCTTTTTT
This sequence comes from Pygoscelis adeliae, assembly GCF_000699105.1. NCBI lineage: Eukaryota > Metazoa > Chordata > Aves > Sphenisciformes > Spheniscidae > Pygoscelis > Pygoscelis adeliae. Next base: position 3,369,938 of record NW_008825430.1, read on the forward strand.
GTGCTGTTTCAAGCCTCTTCTAAAATATTTTCTCAGTTTACCCTTTCTTGAGCTCTTGTTATAAAGAACTATACTTATAAACCGGCCATGGAACTAAGAATAAGCATCATAAAGCTAAAAATGCAAATTTCCATAACTTGCAAGCCAAAAGCTCAGCCCTGTCAGGTATTTTGACCTCTCTGAATGTTGACATGATGGTCTTAGATCAGGATTCATGGACAACTTACTTTAATCTCTGCATCATGGGAGTGGAAGTGTCATGCTGTGAGGATTCAAAGAGGTCTTGTGTTTCCTGCAGTGGATCCTTGCACTCTAAAAGCTACAAAGCAAGACCTCTTATTTTTTTTTTCCTGTGTAGAAGGCACTGGTTTATGTGCCTGTATTACTCTCCGAACAATAGGAATAATGAAAGAAGGTTAAGAAATAGGATGAAGTGTCACTGTGGCAAGCACCATCTAACTATGGGTTTCTGGCCTTTCCGACCGCGGTGTTACTTTCTGCCCATAGTGGGGACCCAGCGGTTGCGATTTGGTACCTTCCTGGCACTCACACCTGTAGGTGGCAGCATCTTCCTGCTCTATGGGATGTGGTGGCCAGTTCCCGGCTTTCCAGTGTGGTTGGGAAACTGAAAATTAAAAGCAAGATCTTCCCACCCCCTTTGTAAGGTAAACACTCTCCTTTTCTACGATGCAAATGCGAGGCAGGGCTTGTCTGATACCTCTGTCAGACTGGCTTGTTCTTTCTCCATTCGCTTTAAACATGGCTTCTCCCTTTGGTTCTGGGTCAGTTTTTCTCCTTGTATTTTAATCCACCCTGTTCTCAGACTTCCAAAGTCCAAGGTCTGTTTGAAGGTAGAAGCAGGGACTTGGAGAAGGGCTCTCTGAAAAGCCGTGCTGGCAGCTTGGTAGGGAAGAGCAGTTAATGGGTATGGAGAAAACTATGCATCATTTCTAGTCCTGTTCAAACACACATAACGTTGTCGGACCCTGAAAAGGTCCAAAATAGCTGGAAACAGATTAAGTAATGTTTTGACTTTTAACAATGTCATTCTGATTTCCTTAGGATCTTCGTTCTCTGAATTAAGACTGTTAGAAGAGAGACATTGTTATCAACTTGAATAATATGTGTTGCATTAATATGTGAATATTAATAAGAGCAATTAAATAAAGAGAGTCTTAAATTTGTTCCAGCAAGATAAAAAGCCAACAGAGCAATAGAAAAACAGAGGGAGAAATCAGAATAGTAAGATAACTAGTTCTAGAAAATACTGAGAGAAGAGTGAGGAAATTATTTTTTTTTTTTAAATCTAACTACATGAACTACTATTAAACGTAGGCTGCTTTTTCATTAAAACATCAAGTCAGATCTCTAGCTTGTCTCAAGGAAGAGTCCATAACACTTGTACCATTGGGGCACACCCTCATAAGGATCATCTTCCAGCAAAGACACAGTGCCACTGCTGCTGTGCCTCATCGCTAGGTGTTTAAATCGGAGTCTGCAAGAGGACCGAGTGTAGGCAATGGCCAGAGACAGAGGGGGTAGGAAGATGCTCACATGATGACTCACAATAAGCCCAATCAGCCAAGGAAGAGATGGAAGCAGGTGTCCAATGTGTCTTGCATTGGTTTTCTCTGCCCAGGGATTCTCTTTTCATGGAGGATTCACAGCTACACAATTAAAGCAGCCTTCCAGTGCATGAAGCAGCTAGAGAGGTATTCAATCTACTGTGTTTCTCTACTGGTGGTAGGTAAAGTCACCATTCCAGAAGGACACTAGCAATATTGCTTCGGATCATATTGTAGCTTTATCTGCCTGGCTGCTGTCCAGTAACTGCTGCTTATCTCGGCAATGGTATCAGACTGCATCTTTAGATTTGCCCATTGCCTTGGAAAATGAGGCTCATGTGTGTTCTCTATACTTGTATCAGGGATTGTATCACACATACTAAATCTTTCCTCAAAAGGAATGTGAACAGTACCCTTTTCTTGTGCAAAGGATCCATAATACTCCTCTACAGCTTATCTTCTGTTAGATGAAACTAAGAAATGCCACAGTTTTGGATGTCTAACTCATCTTCCTTCATAATAATATGGAAGATCAAAATTCAAAATACATTGTTCATGCTATCGGGAAATGACAGTACATTTGTGACAGTGACACAGGTTCAGCCCATACAATTCAAGTGCCATGCCTGCTAGGAAGCTGAATGGTACGCAACCAAACACTAGCTGTGGATAGAAGGCATTTTTGTCTAATGCAACTCAATCTAGGCTGTAACAGATTTGAAATTTGGCTTCAGACATGAACTGTAGAATCCTTGAGAAGGTAATTAAAATATGAGCTCCATCACCATCCATGTATTTAAAGCCTTTTATTCTAATGTCTTCAAACACACTATGAAAATGTTCTGCTGTAGTCTTCATGTTCAATTACCGTCATCTGCCCAGTTCCACACCTCTTGTGCATGTAACTTTGATGAGGATTACCAGAATTATCCTGCATGTCCACGCATCCTTGTTAAAATGTGTGGGTCAGCGCTGCTGTCTCCTCTGCTAACAGCACTGACTCTTATCTATATCAACTGCCCTCTCTAGAAATTGAAATAATACCCCGGCTAGTTTTAGTGTTGTGCCTAGAAAGTAAATTACACATGAGGATGTGTCCTGCCACAAAGAATTGACATCAAAGTTAACACAATACCATATGCAGCATTTGAGGGTTTGCTTTGCTCTGTGTTTGCAAGGCATTTTTTTTCCTCGTACATAGGCTGATTGGCGGTATCTCTTCCAGAACAGAGAAGAAACTGAGGTACTCATTTTCCTGCTTGGTGGCGAGGTGAGTGTAAAGTGCTTGACAAGATGAAACCCTCTCCTGTCATATTAGTACAGTTGTCAAAAGCTAACCCCTGTAGGCACGTTAATGACTCCCTAACCAGAATGGAGCTGGAGAGCCTGGTCTCCGCCTTGGTCTTACAGTAATATTGCAATGATGCGTCTGTTCACTGTGTAACTGTGTGAAGATGCCCAATAGTGGGACTCCATAGGGTTAGCTACAGTTTGTCATGATCTGATTCAGGCTAGAAAGCAGGAACAAACATTACTATAGATTAATACCTGGTTATCTTTAACAGGGAAATTCCTTCATGATTTGTCTACTAGAATTGGAGAATCTGCAAGGCTTATCTTCAACCTTGCTGTCTTGATTCTTCAAAGCTCCCAGTACCCTCCTGGAACAACAGTATGTGTGCATGCAGGTAGGTCTTGAAGGATGAATATAGTTATTAGCTATGGTTATCTGAACATCGCTGTTCATGTCTAGTTCCTTTGTACCACCCACGCTGAGTAGAGAGCAAAAGAATAAAGGTTTGGGGAGAACAATACTTAAGTGTCCTGTATTCTCTCCCTCCCAGCCCTTTTCGGTCCCCTTCTGTAATTTGTTGTACTCTCAGCATCAGTGTTTTATCACAGGGATGTAAAGTAGGAACAACTAGACCAGGCTTCTCGATGGAATCTAGTCCTTTGCTGCCATAGACCACTGTATCATGTAATCCTGCCAATGAAGCTATCAAGTTCTGTCTTGCCACCTTTGACTTTTCTGCTTCTCTTTTCATGTCTAGAGTTCACCTAGGCTTCCTTTGCTAATTATGCATAGCAACATCTCTGCACATACAAACAAAGAGAATACACAAAACACAGGTTTTAGTGTGGGAGTGCCCAATTTTGATAAGGCCTGTCTTCCAAAAATTCAAGTTGAAGGGGAAAAAAGCTATTCTTGCTATGACTATTGAGATGTGAGGATGGGCCAGACCCTTTGATGAAGCTGAGGCTGCCCTGCTTTTGCTGTGTTTTGGTCTCAGAGTTGCTACTACAAAAGTGGTGAATATATTTGAAATAGAAGCATCTTGTGGAAAACGCCATATTGTTTGCTTCTTTACTAGTTATGCTTAATGGTTTTTTTTGAACAGAGTGTGATACAATACACTGTTTGGTAATTTAGTTATTGTTATCGATCAACTGTCATGTGAATTAATTCTGAATTATGATTTCTTGATAAAATCCAGATGAACGTGCAATTCCTTTTCGCTTACATTTAGGTGTATAACACATGACACTAATTTCTCTGTCCAGCTACAGAACTGATGCAACAAAAGCCCCTTTTGCTGCAGAGGGCAGAACTGGAATGTGGAGACCCATTTCTTGTGAATTGTTTTCTTCCAGAAGGTAAAATCTCAAAATGGTCTTGACTGAAGATTTTTTTCACCGGAAAATCCTAACTCAGCAACAATAATCATGGAACCATGATGGTTCCATCAGTGTTTGACAGGAAGTCATGCTTTGTTGATAGGGAAACATTTGCGTCTTTCACAATTTAGAGTGTAGTTAACATGAAACCAACACTGAAGTATTTTGGGATATGTCCCAGGCTGTGACTCCCGGGAGCTGGAAGTGGAATTGTGGCAGATTCGTCTTCAACAATTTCTCCTTAGATGACCCTGCTGAATGTGAAGCAGGGCCAAACTGGCACTCAATTAATTCTGCAGAGCCTATCGTACTGTAGAAATTTTTTTGGGGGGTTGTGTACAGTTAGGTTTATATGATACATAAATGTTCAGTTGGAAGTGAGTCCAAGATGGTGCTGAACACTTCTTTGGTTTGTTCTTTCTGGCTTCTGTGATTAGTGACGTTAACACAGCATCTTTGGAGTTTAGGTCCTTAAGATTTCTGATGGAGATACAGAAATACTTTTCATACAGTGCTTTCCCCAAGGTTCTTTAGGACCCACAGTGTTAGTCATGAAGGCTGGGATTTTTCAAAGAACAAAAACCCCTTCAAAACAACCCACCAAAACAAAAACAACCCCCAGATTTTCCAACGCCACCGACCTTTCATGGAAACCAGGAACTAGGAAGTATTTCCGTAGTTTAAATAACGGACTATATTACAGTCTGCGATACAAACATAGCGAATATATACATTGTTATTTTTCTTTGGGGAATTGTTCTGATTTCAAGAAGCTGATGCCTTATCTAAATGATAGGATCCACATTCAAGGCTGCGTGAGAAAATAGTGAACAGTGACATGTGTATTTATTTTTGCATTCAGCTGAGTTGTCTGCCATGATCAAAATTGCAATAAATTGAAATATTGCTGCTAAGTCACAGCAGAGTCAAAACGGAGTGTCGCTTTGATTACTCAGTGGCCTGCTTTTTTAACAATGTGCTATGATGGTAAAAGAATTTGTGGGATCTAAATATTTCAACAGCATTTCACCAAACAAAAGCTGGGAAAGTTACAGTAATAGTTTCTGCATCTTTCATTGCTATTCTTGTTAGATTGAAAAAGCAGGTCACTTAATGGTATAACGTAATATTAGACACCCTGTTTCCTCAATAATAAAATGGGGATAGTACTGCAAAGGACTGTGGTGTGGCGATTCATCTTTATAAAGTTCTACAGAAATGGTAGGTGCTATTAGCATCCCATGTGATTACAGTGACAGGTTGATGTGGTAGTTTGTCTGAATTGGTATTAAGTGGTACTGAAAGTCTCTGAAAAAACCTGTTCCTTCTGGATTTCCAGACATCAGAGATTTAGAACAGTTTGGATAAACATCTGGACTGAACTCTGTCTCTTTTAAAGGTTACCTTAACTGACAGATGAAGGAATCTTATATTGTGATAACCTTCTATCTGAAGGATCTCAAAGTACTACAGGCATCAATATGCAAACTATATATAGCTTATAGCAGCTCTGTCAAGTTAGGACACTGTTTGGCAGAACGCAGTGAAACTAAAACAAAGTGTGATAGAAATCAAAATGGAAAAACACAATGTTAAACTCAAAATACTGGGAGAATGTAGTTGGAGAGAAAGTAATTGTCAGCTAGGACCTGGCAAGAAATTGGGAGGTGTAGCTTCTTTTCCCTTACAATGTACCATGTGACTTGGGGTCTGAACTTAAAGGCTCAGAAATGCCTTTATGGCTTGTATGAGAAATTGCAACTCCAGGGACAAGCAATTTGCTGGGATGCAGGTTAAATAGTGTTTCATATAGAAGAATCACAACTGCCTGTTTGTCAGCATAACATCACAAAACCCATGCATTTTAAACTGTTACACTGTTGACAAAAAAATGCTGCTTACCAGATTGTGTGGACACTTACAGCAGCAGTGTCTTTGGAAGGTGGTCCCTTCTTTAACCTTACTCAGCTTGACTGAGCTGAGATTGCAGTACGAGTCTGATATCACTTGCATTAAAAAAAATATAAATACAAGTTTTCCAAATATATTTCCTCTCCAAAAAAAAAAAAGAGAGAGAAATCAAGCATCGAGAAATGTTGACTAGTTTTTAAGGAGCTGCTTCTTTTACTTTAGACCTTGTGCAACTGCCTGGTTTTGACTCTTTGTGCTCTCTTGCAGCAGAGAATTGATGCAGCTCATCTGAACCAGCAAAAGCTGCTTCTCATCCTGCCCTGTTGCTCTGATAAAGACACTGGTAAGAGCAGTCTTAACCAGACTACTGCTTCTGATTTTCTCATCTTCCAGCAAAACAATGAAGCTTGAGAAATTATGCTTTCTGCTTTTCAACTACAGAAACCTGTTAGTGCTCAACAGTATGTCAGAAGATTTGCTGTAAATCTTAACTATCTAAAATAAATGTCTAGGGTTTAATATTTTATAAATAGTGGAGCTGCTTACAGAGATGGAAATCATAGTAGTTCTGTGTTCATTTGCATGATTTTTGTCTAATTATCGTAGCCAGGCTGTCACCAGACTGTTTGTATCTTAGTTCTCTGTCTGGTACACAGGGCCCATGACTGACTAGTAATTTACACTGTGCTATGCTAAAATTCCTGCAAGTGGCAATTTAGAAATAGCAATTTAGAAGCTGATCAGTGAAAGCTGGTTGTGCTGAATCAGTCAAAATGTTATACTGGTTCCCATTTAATGGATTTGGTGAAATTAATTATTTAAATGTCCAATGATTCTCTTTCCATTTTCAGAATAATCTGTTTTCAAGTGGTCCTAAATGAACATAAACACATTTCCTCCCTCCCCCTTTTAAATATTTCACCAAGTTTTCCTGTCACTGTGATAATTAAAGAAATTGATAATATGTCTTTAGAGGAAGGCCAAAGGGCCCTAAAGGGCAGTATCTGTTCCTTTCAATCACTGCTTAGCATTTGCCAATAAATAAAGAAATGCTTCTTGAAGTCAGGAAAAGGATTAATCTACATATACTAGCCATTGTGTGAGTCCCTGTCATCTGGCGTAGGATCTTGTGCTTAGCCCTTCTTAAGGCCATGGCCCACTTCCAAAAGTTTGAAGTCCTGTGGATTTATCTGGAACTTGGTTCCTAAAAACTTTATGAATCTAAGATTTTGTTAGTGAGCTAGAAAGGCATCATCAGAGGAGTGGTTAATGAACCTGTTGGTTAATGAACCTAACGGACCTGTTGGAACGGGTCCAGAAGAGGGCCACAAAAATGATCAGGGGGATGGAACACCTCTCCTGTGAAGAAAGGCTGAGAGAGGTGGGGTTGTTCAGCCTGGAGAAGAGAAGGCTCCGGGGAGACCTTATTGCAGCCTGTCAGTACTTAAAGGGGGCTTATAAGAAAGATGGCGGCAGACTTTTTAGCAGGGCCTGTTGCGACAGGACAAGGGGGAATGGCTTTAAACTCAAAGGGGGTAGACTGAGACTAGATAGAAGGAAGAAATTTTTTACGCTGAGGGTGGTGAAGCACTGGCCCAGGTTGCCCAGAGAGGTGGTGGATGCCCCATCCCTGGAAACATTCAAGGTGAGGTTGGACGGGGCTCTGAGCAACCTGATCTAGGTGAAGATGTCCCTGCCCACGGCAGGAGGGTTAGAGGTCCCTTCCAACCCAAACTATTCTATGATTCTATGAATTCAGGTGATTAAAGAATGCTCAATAGTCCAAGTTTGTAAATAAGTGAATGCAAATGCAGAAACATCCCCAGAACTCTAAAGGTTAAAACTTGTAGTGCTCAAGGAAGTAAACCTGGGATGATATTCCTATTGCTAATAACCTGAATTTGCAAGCCTGACCCATGTTTTTATGTATGCCTCCTCCAGAGCAGAGGTAAGTGATGCTGTTTGATAGTATTCAACTCTGGAGAGACTATGTAGGACTTGTCTGATGGCTTGAGAAGAAACTTCAGGTATAACTGAAGGATTTCTTCTTGTTTCATTGGTGTCAGGGTCAAGCAAAAGCCTCAAAGGAGGCTGAACACTCTGCCTTTTCAGGAGATAATAAGTAGAAATCGGTTGATTTCACAAGACTTAAAGAAGAACTCTAAGCATGCTTGCTGCTGACGGTATTGGCTCCTTCGCTGATGGTTTGAAGACAATCAGGAGCCTTTGATATGAGAACCATAACTGATTATGAATCATCTTACATTAGATGAACAAAAAACAGTTTGCAGACTCACAAGTCAGTGTGTCCTGTTGCTGCAACATAAGCTCAAAACAATACTCTGTATGTTAGTTTTCTCTAGGGGTATTACAAAAAGGATAAGCTCCAGAGAACTCTGTGCTTGAAGGGTGCAACACTGATCTAATGAAGTATTTGTATTCAGCCAATACAAAAAGGACATAAGCATGGCCTCATAATCCTGTCTTCATAGTAGTAAAGCAAACAAGCGAATTGCTAAAAATATCCAATAACATGTTTTTTTTGTAAAAATTCCTTTATAGTAATATTTCTTATTATAGGCTGTAGTCATTGTGTCCCTTTTTTTCACTCCCATATATTGCTTTAACTCAAAGCATGCAGTATTAAATTTTCCTCCAAAAAATCAAGGTTGTGGGGTGGGTTTTTTTCCCCTTCCTCACTTGTAGAAAACAAATGCTTTAAGAAGTAGAGACTATTTGACCAATTTGTTATGCTTTTTTGAAAAGCTTCAGTGGAGTTTTGAAATTTTTACTTTTTAAAATATGCTCAGTTTGTTTTCTAGCTGGAACATGTTACAGACTAGACCTACTCTGATCAGTTGGACATGAGTTACAGCATCAAATGGGTGTACCGTGTTTTTTGAAACCTGAGTAAAAGTTTGCTGCCCCGCTGTATCACGTCCTTGTTCATTGTGTTCAGGTCTTCCCCATGTGCCAGTCCAACTTCATACAGCTGTTCACAGGCCTCTTTCCAGATTATCTGTTTGGATCTGTATGTTGTCTAATTTGGGTGAATGAACTTAAAATCAGATGAGGCGAAGTGAATTTATTTGTAAGCCTGTACATACAAAAAATCCCAGTTGTTGGGCCTTAGAAGGTTTAACAGAAAACAACTAAAACTGTCAGTATGTTTAGTTAATCGTTAGAATTACCTACCAAATAGACTTTGAAGGAATACAGGTAATAAAATCATTTTTGGTGAATAGAAATATCTATCTCACTCAAGCAAGCCTGACTACCTTTCAATACGACCATCTTTAAAGATTTTCCAAAGAACTAGAGGGCCACTCCTGAGCTGGGTCGTGCCAGCCCATCACTTCAGTGCTTGGTTTGCAAGGTCCAGATGGTGGCGAGCTGCAAATGGGTATTTCTGCAGCTGCAATATCCATCTCCTTGGCAGACTCGAGAGACACCGGTTCTGGCAGATTTAGACTTGTCTCTGGCTATTTAGCACAGTTGTACGGTTAATGGGCTGTTGGACGATTTTGTCAAACTTGCTATTTTCTGGCGATTCGTTTATAATTCTGGGAAAGGAGGGCACGGTTAGCCATTTGTGAATAATTGGAAATCCTCTTGAGATCTCAAGAAAAACACTTTCATTGTTAAATAGGGTTGATTTGCCTGTTTATTTAGGTATCCTAGATAGAATCTCAATACCAACCTTTGAATGCTCCATATATTTCTCCAAATTGGATTTTGCCTTTGTGTGTGTGTCTGATGTGTTTTAAGAGGCCAAGGTCTTAATTACTGTTATTATGCCTAGTTTACCATACGATTATAGTTGATGTTAATTAAAATGGGGACTTTGCAAATGCAAAAGGCAGATCGACGGGTTTTATGTGCTCGCATGTATATTTTCGTGTACATCCACCGGTATACAAACATGAAATCTTTGTCATCAGCTGCATTTATGTTTTGCTTCTGGTCAATTCACTGATCTGCTTACTGACCTCCTGGACACCAAAATTCTTGACCACCCCCAAACAGCCTCAAACCAAAGTAAAACCTAACTTATCCTCCAATTACTGGCCTAAATACAAATCCTCCATGAGAAACCTATTTCCACTGTCTATCAGGCTTATAGATGAGAGCAGTGTCATTGAAAAGAGATGTGATCTAGCTATCCAATGGGACAGACCTCACTTTTTTTCACACTGCAATACCCTGATACAATCACAGTCGTTCTGTGTGGACTGTTTGAAGTTGTTTTGAACAGTTCTGCCATGAACTAGAAAGTTAAAACCTTCATCTTCCTCTAAGACTTGCATTATGATTGCCCAGCTTTACAAATAGAAATGCATACAAATAGCACTGATAACAGTTTTAAGACACAAGGCCCATGCTGAATGCACAATGATATAACATTAAGGATATGTGTTGTCTCTGGATGAGGATGATACGAACGACTTGCTTGCGTCTTCCTAAGCCTGTATAATGGGGGTCTGAAATACAGATAACATCATGTAAAGAGATAGATGTGATACATACCCACACAGAAAAATACGTGCTTGAGAGAGATTGTCCAATGGTTGGGAAAACACAATTTATATTTTCAAACCAAATTGTTTTAAAATTCTAGATGATCCTGGGATTGATATTCTGTGTAGCACACTGGCATTTTGCTGTATTTTCCTCTCTCAATACAGTTTAATCTGTATTAAAGCACTGTGCTGTCACAACTTTCATAAATTATTACACAGCCAGCCAATAGAAATTACATAAATACTGCAAATACAATCATCTGTTCTTAGCAGAAAGTCTTAAAGGACTTTTAAACTAGTTACAACAGAAAGTGGTAATCCTTCTATTAAAACTTTCTTACCACGTTATAAGTTTGCTGTTATGCAACATTTTTCACTTTGTCAGCTGAAAACTGTTTTTCCAAAAGTAATCTAGACCTCGCTTTGCTGAGATGGAAATAAAGGGAAGTTTGTCTTGACTAAGTGCTCTGTTTTCCTGTGACTCTGAGCAAGTAGTAGTTAGAATGAAACATTGGAAACAACAGTAATTTACTAATCAGGAGAAAAATGGTTGTTACTGAAACATACCCCATGTTTACTGCAAAATTGATTTAAAGCGCATTTTAAAATAACAGCTCAAGAAAAATAAGCTCACAGTGGGATCCAAATTCTAAATGCAACATTTGCATACATATGATTAAGTGCTGCAGAATGGACTTTGCTCATTGAGGTCTCTTAAGGGCAGAGAAGATAGCAAGGAATGTGTTGTTGAATTAAGCTGCCTTTGCAAGTCTGAGGAGCACTGAGCTCCTGATCAGGCTTTTCATTGCCCTTGTGGAAGACGCTGAAGCAAAGAAAATGCTGGAAATAAACCTAAATTCTATGATACCTTCACCCAAGCCCTAGACTGTGCTTTTACTGGATTTTTCATGACCACAGTACTAAAACGTAATTAGCTTAAATTACCACTTGTACCCTCACAAAATAAAGACGAGAAGGGAAGAATTATCCAGTGCTAGTGCTTTTCTTGGAACAAAACGGATTAAACACGGCTATAAATCTAGAGGTAAACTGAGGAACACAGTCCACTATCCAGGAGAATGAATAGCTGAAGAAATGAGATCAAGCAAAAACCTAAGCAAAGAGAAATAGGTCAGTATACACTCCTCTGCAAAGCCTGTGCAAAAGGGAGTAGGGACAGCTTTAAACAGCACTGGCAGAGTGGAGCCTAAAGCAGTGTGCCACGCTGGGTATGGCACTGGGCTGCAGCAGGGGCTCTGGGGGAGAGGCAAGGACAGAGCTTGGTTAATCCATAGCATGAATTATCCACCCCTAGATCAGTGACAAAATTTGAGCACAAGAGTAACAGAAAGGAGAGATATGTTGAGTTAAATTTGTCACCTGTGAAATAAGTTATATATAGGGGTGAGCTTCACTCTGACAGACCTGGTGGTAGAGAAAAAAGTGCTGAAATTTGTTGCCAGGAGCCAGTTTCCAAAGAAAAATAATTTCAAAAGCTTGTGTGGCAAACAGCAAAAGTTGTCATGAGTAGTATTCTCCCTTTTTGCGTTTGCGTACATCCTGCTTTTATACCTGTATGTACTTCATGTGGTAATAAATATTCAAAGATCGCTTTACACTGGTTGCAGCCAAGTTGATGCTGGTTATTCCAGATGGAAAGATCATTGCATCTCAAGGTACTGTAACAAAAGACTTGGCAGTTCATAAGTAGCGTTCCTGTTGGGAGCAGGTGTCTTCAGTTTGACAAGATTGCACTTTATCCATGAGTGCTTGAAATGTACTATAGCTGGTAGCAGGTCAAACAGGTCTTAATTTTTAAAGAGAGTGTTGTAAGACTTTGGTAATGAGCTTGAGGGAGCGAACAATGACATGCAAAACTAATTACCTATTTACTAACGTCACAATAATTCAGCCATTTGTCTTGACTGGAGCCATGCTGAGCCTCGGCTCCTTCTGCCAAGCTTACTTTCCAGCCATTGAGTGATTGTATGTGAACTGTTTTGCTAGAAAATGCCAAAAAAAGAAGGAAAAAAGAAGGAAAAGGGAATTCATTTAACTGCTACAACCTAGATTTTAATTTACTGGCCACATAAGAGATTTAGGGATTAGATTTGCATATATGCAAGGCATGTCTCTGTGGGAGCAGTGTGTTTTCACTGAAGAGCGTAAGCCGGACACCCAGCAGAAGAGTTAATTATCTGAGTGCTAATGTTCTCAGACAAATACATAATGCATCATAAGTATTAGCAATGAAGTGCTGGCTGGCAGCGTAAAATCAAATTACCTCTAGAAGTTTTATTGTTGAAATGTGATTACTACCCTTTGCAAAGATCCAGGTTACAAACAGATACCCAAGAGCAGGGGGCCTGTGAACCTGTGATGAATTTCTCACCGGGAATCGCACACAAACTGCTTTCAGTTGCTGAGACTATGCATTTGTGACCGTGGGCTGCAGTAGTTAGGGTTAGATCGGCAACTTCATATGGTTCTCTGACCTGGTGAACTCAACAGTTATCCCACTATAAAAAAACAAAAAGTCATTTTAAAGAAGTTGAAAGGGAGTGTAAAAGGCTGGCATTTTTGTCTTTATTCAGCAAACTCTTTGGCCACACTGGTTTATAGTTCATAAATCAGAACTCTTGTGTGATTTGGTTGATCTGGATATGCTGCCTTTCTTTGATTCTGTCAAGGGTTCAACCCTCTATAATTCAGTATAAAATTAACTCCTGAAGTAAACTGTATATATTTCAAACTGCTAGGATTTAGTCAGCGAATAGCTGCACAGCACTTTGCTATCTGCTTGGTTCCCCACCCCACTGAAATTGGAGGATCTCTCTCTTGCGGCTTCAGTGGACATTAGGTCAGATGTTAATTTTACTGTGAGTGGGAATGCTGTGTTATGACCACTGAAAGTAAAATGATGGATTACACTTAAGGCTAGCAACTGGGCAAAAACTACCAACTAAAGACAAGAAAAATGTTTCATAGATAGGAAAATTTGAGCTGGTTTGCCTAATGGTGTACTGAGGGGTGTGTGTGTCCAAGGGACGTGTTCTGAAAGATTAGTACCTGTCTCAGAAATGAAAATCCCTTTCTTCCTTGAATAGTAATAATTAAAAAAGAGTACTTGAGGCTCAACAGCAGAAGAACTAGGGGACTCTGGAGTGTTTTCCATGAATTCTTTTTCTAGCCTTTCTTATTTGTAAAGACTTCATCTTTTACCAATCAGTCCTCTGAATTATTTGGCATGTATTTTATGCAACTATCTTAAGAATACTGAACAAGGAAGCATTTCTCTCACCTTACCCAAGTATAGCAGATAAGGTGTGTGATTTGGAACTAGATTTTATAACAGGTGTCAGAGCCTAAAGTTGAATTTAAATAAAAAGAAAAAACTCCGATCCAGCTCAGTTACCACCTGGCCCTAGAGCTGCCTCAGTTCCATGAATATGTTTTTAGTACTGACATTCCTGAGCCGCTTCAAATGCACTGTAAACATCTAGAAAGCTCCAAATCGGAGCAGTCCACTGACCAGGACTTATCTAAAAGTGATCAGGAGCAGACGGTGGAATTCCTCCATCTGTCTCCCCTGAGCAGCCTACTTTCGCCGACGTTTGTAGCACGCGTAGTGTGCGGTGAGAGTGCTGGGCTCTCTGCTGAGCATGCTGTCTGTGCGCTAAGGAAGTCAGTAGAGTTCCGACTCTGGTTGGAGCAAAAGAGCTGTTTGTGAGAGTATTTTCTAATTGGTCTCAGGTATCATCTGCAATGTTAGCTGAACCAAGGTGGTGATACTGGGGAGGGCAGTAACGGCAGCTGCGAGCAGTAACCTCACCCCTGATGCAGCTGGACCCAGAAAACGATGTCTGTGTATGGTCTAATTTATTAGGCAAAGTAACAGAGCATGAGGGGATGGATAGTGTCTTGGTATTAGGATTGGGGAAACTTGAGTTGTGGTTCCTACTTGGGGATTTTATGTAATGACCCGTTTTAATGTTGGTGGTCTTTTTCTCTTTTTTTAGGTAGGTCTTGTTGAGGATGGAAGATGGCATTCTGGTGTTGTAAGAGCATTCTGAGCTGTGGATCACAAGCAGACGGAGGTATTTAACTTCAGTTTCAGTCCTGAGGAAAGCTTTCCTGGATTTCAGGTGCCTTCCCGTCCTCTCCGTTTCCTTTTTGCTAGTACTACGGAGTTTCTGGTTGATTATGGTGAAGTGCTCCCTGTTTAGTGTGGTGGCTCTTCTGAGACCCTTGTTTGTCCCCATACACAGTCTCAAGAGACCTGCCTTCTTCCTAGCGCAGCAGCTAATTAGGTTAATGGTGTTGCTAAAGAAATGTTCATGGAACCACAGACTTGGACCCAAGCAGAGCAACCAGTTTCTGCTAAGCCCACAAACACCTGGGTCTTATGCCCAAGGAAATAAGGGAAGGAGGAACAGTAAAGGCTTTTCTTCCTCTAATTTTCTTTAAATTCCAAGCGAGCTATCTGCAGCCCTCTGTAGAACTCAAAACAAATTCATTATTTTAGATTAAGTTTTGGTTATGACTGTGCTGGTCAGACTGGAAATGACATTTTCACATCCAAGCGGGGTCTGACAAACGAGACTATTAAGAGCAACTTTCAGGAAGTGATCACTGTTGCTGTTGGAGATATCACAGGTATTGTCTCCCCAGTTTGGAGAAATTTACTTGTATGTCTTGAGTCTGCAGAATTTTCCTGGAAATGAACCAACAACAGCATTTCTCCTGAGATTTCTCTTATATCCTGGCAAGCTTCTTTCCTGGAGTGTGTTTGCAGGCCCCACAGGAAGAAGCTGATGAGAACAGTAAGAAAATCTCAGGAAAAATAGACATGTAAACTCTGAGATTAATTCTGGGGGAAGACGTGGGTTGAGGTTAGTTTTTTAACCCGATTCAGTCGTTCATACACTTACAATTCTATCTAGAAAAGGGCCAAATAGGAGTCAGTTATCTGAAACTGCAGAGGGTATTCTGTCTAGGTTCAATGGACTTCAGATCTGTTTTAGTCTGCAGAATCACAGCTTAGCTGATAAGCTTTTTGCAAAATCTGAATGGGTTGCCTGTACCAGCTGTACTACTCATCTTGGGCTTTGCAAAGACATTTGAAATTTTCCGTGTGCTGCAAATCTGGTAAAAAATAGTTTCTGATGTTTCTGATTTGAGTGGGAGACAGGAACTGAATGGTACACTAAAACACAATACGTAATTTTCATCAGTGAAAAGCAGCGAGTCCTTCAGTTCTAGTGGATAGTTAGTAAGAGACCTAAGGAAGTAAGATATATGGATCGCTAGAATGGATGACTAAATAAATATTCATAGCAGTCTAATGCGAAACACATGCATGATTCTTATTTATTCTATGCTTACAGACATGCAAAGCACAAATTTCCTTCTCTTCTGAATGAAAATGTTTCAAAGGAAACAAAACTATAGGAAGTGAGCTATAAGATTTAGGAAAGACAAGATAGGTGGGGAAAGGAGATGGAGAAAGGTGGTCTTAAGGTTAGTTTAGTAGCTGTTTGAAAAAATTAGAGTTGGGGAGGAGACAGGAAAAAAATGAAACATTAATTATGCCATTTATGCTTTAGTACCTGTGGTAGATACCCCAGGCACAACAATACAGAGATGAGATTCAGATGAGCCAAAGGTAATTAGCATTCAGCCCCTTGGTAAG
Organism: Pygoscelis adeliae; assembly: GCF_000699105.1. NCBI lineage: Eukaryota > Metazoa > Chordata > Aves > Sphenisciformes > Spheniscidae > Pygoscelis > Pygoscelis adeliae. Next base: position 3,386,302 of record NW_008825430.1, read on the forward strand.
GAGGTGAGAATTGACTATGGGATCAGCCCAACAGAGGCCAATGTTATACTGGTGATTAGGTGGGGGAAAGCACCAGGGCTGAAACCACCATTTTAAACAGAAAATGGCGTGAGTCAATGCCTGCCATGTGAGAGCACAGAGCAATTACAGCAACGGTGCTCAGTTCCATTAACCGGACTTCATGTGGGGCTCAGCCCTACGAGGAAAACATTGATAGACTTCAGAGCGACTGCAGGGGTGCTGGGAATCCTGTGATCATGTACAGTGCAGGAGCTAAGGAAATCCAGCATGGAGACTAAATGATGGATGTGGTTTAGGAGCACTTGGGAGCTGCAGAATGTCATGCTGAGAGGCAGCGATGTGATGATAATCTCACCCTATGAAACTGGCTACTGCAGAACCATTAGCAAAGGGGTAAGGGAATAAGGGCTTACCTGAAATGACTGAATCTTGGTAAGGCTGATTCTTATAAGCAGAATGTAGAGTTAGGAGTGTAAAATATTCATAAAGAGGACCTTATGGAGTGGTGGTGTCACGATTCAGAAGCATTTGCAGTACTTTTGCAACACTGTTCAGAGGTGAGATGTGTGATGGATTGTACCGCAGGAATGGCTGTTTTTACAGCGAAACAAAAAAACTACCTGAAGAAAGGTTCAGCTCTAAGGTGTGTGCTGTAGTTAAGCTATATATCTTCTCAGTGATATGACAGGCAGTAATACTGTGTCTGCTTCACGGTTGTTGAACACCAGGCTCCTGGTTTGCATGGAGAATTATCTCCTGAAACCTCCTCTTAGGTCATCTGCACCAAGGTTCAGGTATGACACAGAAGAAAAATACTAGATCCTGATACTGATCTGGAGCCAGTTCAAGACAAAATTGCACATCTTTCCGTTGTTATACTTCTGGGTTTGGATCAGACCCAAGCATAAGGAAGTTAAGGGTATGAAACAAAACCAGCACGATGATGTGGATCCCATTTTGTAGATCGTTACAAGCTGAAGAAAATTCAGTTCAAAAATAGACCTAGAGTGTGTACATACAAGCCTAAATTCCTATTCAAGGGGCTTATTTAAGCAGATGTGTTTTCTTTGAGAGGAAAAGGCACTGGGTCCAGATGAACCAGTACTCAAGGCTTGTCTTCGGTAGCTGAAGATGTTCGTAACTTGAGCCTGAATGATAATTGTGAAAATTATCCTCTCTTTTGTTCAAGTGCATGAAAACCAACCCCTTAACTGTGGGATGTTTGAAACATGCAATAGGATCAAGTTGAGTGTAGCTCCATCAACAGCTCGTGACTGTAGCAAAGAGTTTTTGACCGATTTGTGTAGTCCAGTGTTAGATGCTCTATAAATGTGCCTAGTGTTTAAAGGGTGGTTGGTTGGTGGGATACAGTTATGGGGTTGAGCTGGATTTGGTGGAAGAATCTGACCACCATCTCTTGTGTATCGAAGGAAGCACTACAAGGCAATAGACAAATCACTTTTAGCTGCTTCAGTTTCTTTTTTTCTGGTCTTATTCCCAATGTATATTAAAATTATATCAGGTCTGAGGAATGGAAATGGTAGTCAGAGTATGATTTGAATGTTAATAGAATTTTGGTTTTCTCTGCATTTTTCTTGCATAAGTGTTCTTTGCAAGGATTGCAAATGAGGGAAGTGTGACCCTGCTGTTTGTTGTGCGTGTGTATTTTAAGACTAACACGTAACAAAACAAAAGAAGGTAGCTTTACTTTAGGTGTGAACATGAACTGTATTTACTAAATGTTCTGAAGAGACAAGTTCAAACAGGAGGAAAAGGTGTAAGGACACCAGAGACATTCTGATCAAGAAAGATAGGCTTAAGCAGAGATCTATCCTTGTACTCAGAGAACAGTGAGAAAGCAGTCTTGATTTTTCTTACCATCACAATATGTCAAAGTCAGTGAGCACACTTTGCCTCTTGATTTTTACAGGCAATGCTGACATGAGCAGAATATTATTAGAGAGAACTGGAATATTATTCGCATATATATATTTTTCCAAATCCTATGTTTGATTTCTGTTGGAAATCCAGTGCAGAATGCTACATGTTTATTAGCAGCACAAGCTTACTGAGAGCCACAACGTAATGGACAGATCCTGCTTCTCAGAGGCTTTGTACACTAGAGGCAGAGACAATCCTTCATGAAGGAGGAAAGATGATGCAAAGCTGTCAGCTGTACATAAAAATTACCCCCAAATTGCAGAGAGCAGATGGCTGTTAACGGCAAGTGTTTTTAACATAGCTTTATTGTCCCATATTGGGACATTAACTTGTCTCTCTGGTTTTTTAAAAAAGTCACTTTGTAAAAATGACACCTTGGCATGACTTGTATTTTTCCTGTTTGATTTCCATGTCATGTTTTGCTCAGATATGCTTGCCCAATTTTCTGCAGTTGATGTGCTCAGCAAGCCATTAGCGTATATTCTTTCTGTTTCATGCATTCTCAGTGATTAGTAACAAAAAACCTAGTTTTTTGAAGGACTGCAGCAAGTAATTGTTTTTCTTAATTGGACTGATTCTGACTGCAGAGTAAGAATAAATGCTGCCTGTTTCCACATGCTAAGCTGATATTTACAGGACTAAATACACAACACCAAACTTGCTTGGGCTAGCAAATGTGATAACAGAAGAAATAGAGAGAAAAATGCTTATGGAACACCCTTAGCTTTTCTGGTTTTTTAACTGCAGGTTGAAAGCTAGCTTTTGGGTGATTAAACTTTTCATTTGGTTATTAAGTGATAGACATCTTGCTGAACCCAAGCATGCTGCTACAAGCACAGGAAGAGTGTTTATTTAAAGCAGACACAAAAGATTGCACAAAGAGACCCTTAAACAAAACACAGATGTCAGCAAATCTAAACAAAGTAATCATGCACAATTTAAGACAGATAGAGGTAGGCAGTAAATTGATGACAGATCCTGAATAATCCTTTAGAAAAGAATCACCCTGGTGAGTTGGGAAATCTGTTTGTTTGTTGCAGTTTCTTATCTTTTCCCGACAGGAAATCTAGGAAACCTCCATATTACAGCCAGTGGGTTCACCAGGATGGGCCTGAAACCGGTTAGCTGACATGTGGGCAGCAGTGTCACCCCAGCAGTGCAGCGCTTAGGTGGGCGTTCCCTGGAGATTTCAGACTAAAGAGGTGCAGCCCAGCTGGGGTGCTGGAGCCGGTGCAGTGAGGAGCCTGGCTAGCTTTGCCTTCTTCACTGTTGATTTGTGCTGCCGGTGCCTGAGCTGGCTCATGCACTTCAGTGCTATGTTGCAGGCTGCCCATCAGGAAGGGCTGCCAGTCCCACCAAGAAGTGGGGTCGTGGCTAAGACACTCAGCTTGTGCTGGAGCTTTGTGCTACCGTGGTTATGCTACAGAGGTTTTTGTTCTGAGCTGTCACGGGCGGAGGAGCCTTGCAGGGACCTTGCGGACTCACTGTGACACTGGGAACCAGGAGATCTTTAGCCAGGGCTCTGCCCTTCCCTTACTGTATGGGAAAATCATCTAACCTTTCCGTGACTTGATTTTCCTCCTAAGCGAAGGGGCGATGGTATTTGTTATGAGACCTGTGGATTAGAAACACTATGCAAATATCCAGTTCTATTTTTCGTGTAGAGTTTTGGAGCTGGGAAAAGCCACATGGCTGGTGATTACTTTGTAATCACTTCTTCTCTGTTATGAATAAAATGGTAGTCAGCTTCTTGAAAATCATCCAGCTTCCCTCTTCCTGCCAGTCTCAGCTTCTATTCTTCTCTCCAGAGCCCTTGGCAAAGCTGTTAACCACACCAGAGTTTCACCAGTTGCAACATGCAGCTCCTCTTGAGTCGGAGTGAGAGGAAGGCTCCAAGGAGGTGGCAGGGAGGAAGGGAGTAGTCACTGCACAGGACAGAAAACTAATAACAAAACAGTACACAAATCTTCTCCCCCTCCCTTTTTTTTTTTTTTTTTTTAGAATTAAGAAAATGGAGGAGAATGGGTGGAAGGAGGAGAGGTGAAGGAGTGTGAGATTGAGAGAGGTACTTTGGTTTTGTTCCAAGAATCGGTGCAAAGCAATTTATGGGGAATAGGAAAGAGGCATTTCTTGGTCAGTCTCTGAGGGGCATTACCAGTAAAAAGCTGGGAATCAGAAAATTAATTGGGACGTTAAGACCACTGAGAAATCCACTGGACTGAGGTCACATCAGCCTCATTTCCAGAAAAGCAGCTCATCTTGAGCTCATTCTGCCTGGATGGATAAAACAAGTCTTTCAGATAATTAACAAGATTTGTGTGTGTGTGTGTGTGTGTGTTAACCTAAGGCCTATCTTCTTTTGTGTTTTCATTGCCAAATTTCAGTTCCAGCAAGCAGCTGACATGGAAGGATAGCAGCTATGTCGCATCGTATTGAGACTGAATTTCATAAAGCAAGATGAAGGCAATAATCAGTGCGTTTCCTTGTTCTGCACTAGAAATAATTGTACAGCTGTCAAATTTTCAGTCAGGAAAACAGATTCAGGACACTGCAGGAGTGAATGTGTATTGGCCAGTATAACAGCTGTCAAATTCTCAGAAAACAAACCCATACAGTGCAGGAATAGATCTCAGTAGGCTAGGATAACTCAATTTGTATATGCACCTTTGTATGTGCTGCTTTGAAAACATCTGCTCCTATTTCATTCATCAGTAGAAGTGGCTGATTTGTGTTTTCCATGTATAGGCATGAAGTTTCTCCATGCAGCCTGTATAACAACAGGAAAGTATCTGTAATGGCACCAATGACCCAAATACAGTAACTTTCAACGGACTGTTCTTGTACTCTTTTAATATTGGCATTTTTAATTAAATGCCTTCTTTTTACAAGCCAGTGACTGAATTGCAATTGTGAAGTAGGTACTGTTGAAACAAGTGCTGAAAACTGATCAAAACAAAAGGTTGGAAATAGTTGCACACACAAATGCTTTGGTTCCAGAGCTCTAAATCAAATTAAATGGGGGATCAAATTTTCCAGTCACTAAATTCAGTGGAAACCTCTGTGCGACCTGTGCTGCCGTATAGATTTTAGAATCATTAAGAAGCCTAATTCTTCTAACACAGTATAATCTTTTCCTTTCATTATGCGGTACCACAGGTAGCAGCATTTTTTACTGGCTTTACCTGCAATAATTGGAGTTTTATTTATTTTTCCGATAGCGTTGTAACTGCATGTTTTGTCTTACTCTTTGGAATACTTGGTCAGTTTAAGTATCTGAAAAGTATAATTTTGAATCAGTGGAGTGTTTACTTACACTATGACTATGATCCTTATGTACCATACAAATATTGTTTTGATACAGCTCAGGATATGGCCAGGTTTATTTTTATGGCTAAGATTTGAAGGATCCTCTTATTTGTATGCATAAAAGTATTCTTTTCATACCAAATGGGATTCTGCGGTTTCTAATGAGTAATCAACTCAGCATTTCATTGAGCTGTTGCTTCCTAAGAAGATTTTGCAGTTGGCAAAAATTTTACCAACCAGCATAAAATGAAAATAGCAACAAACTAGAAATCCTTTTCCATATAAAGAAGCTTGTACATCACCTGATATCACGCATTTAATTTTTTTGTAGTCTAGCAGTAACAAAGGGCCCTGGTTCTCGACCATAACCCCCAGCGTCAGGTGGTGTACAAGCTCGAGTGAGGATGTGGCAAGAGGCAGCCACAAGGTACAGGCAGGGGAATGGAAGGACTCGGGAAAACTGTGTCGGGCTGAACAATATGCAGTGATGGCAGCTTGCCAGCTGTTTAACCATGGTTAAAGTGAATCTTTTGATATTAAGGCTATAAGGACAGGAGCTAGTTGGTGCTTAAATATATAGGTAGTGTAATACCATTGTGTGTAATATATGGGTACTGCTTATCTTTCAAATATATTTAAATCAGGGGTTGAAATGTAAAGTAGAAACAAAATTCATCATCAGGTTGGAAGAGAAAAAAATATCAAGATGGTAGCTTTCTGCAGATGCGGATTGCCAGTCATTTAGGATGAGTTCTGAAGCAGCTTTTGCTGCCTGTGGTAAAGCACACCGTGCATGTAATTTAAAGGTTCTGGTTAGTATGTTGTCAGTTCTTTACAGTAAATAATGTAGAGCCTATTCTGAACTGTAGAACAGGGAGCAACACTTGTAGGTGTATGCCATGCTAGAAGCTTCTGTCAGATGGCA
>NW_008825430.1:3392558-3393016 GCF_000699105.1 Pygoscelis adeliae
GTGGCTATTCAGGTCTGGCTGGAGACTTCAGCTGAATTCAGGCCACAAAGTATCTGAAGCTGTTGGGATCCCGTTCTGCCAGAGCCAATTAGATTCCCTGTTCTCTTTTGTGTCCCAATGGGTTGAAAAAGATTTTTATCGAAATAAACCTCGGAGAAGGGTATCCACCTGCTAACGTGAAATTTAAAAAGAATAGGAAGCCATGGTTATATATCGGTATCTTTACTAGGTCGTTTACTGGGTCCACACCTGAAATTCTGGGAGTCAAATGAATTTTCCGCAACTCGTTTCGGTGGAGTTTAGCTTAGACTCTGCAGTATGTTTCAAACTCTGTCTGCTTTTATTAGCTCAGTCTTCCTGCCCGTGAAGTAATTGTCAGAAAGAGGAGACTGAGGCTATAAAATACTAACTAATCTCACTTCTTGAAGTATGAATATTTTAGCATAACAAATGATGCT
>NW_008825430.1:3393151-3400405 GCF_000699105.1 Pygoscelis adeliae
GGAAACAGAAGTCAAATTTCAGGTAATGTGCATGAATAAGTTGCATACAAAAAAAGATCAGTAATTATGTACATGGATTTGAGTTCATGGCAAACATTTGTTGTGTGCAAATTAAGTAAAGCAGGACAAATTATTATTCTAAAAATAGAATAATAATAAAATTCTAAAAATGTAATTATTCTGTTCTAAAACTCTAAATATTCTAAAAACGTGGGCCAAGTTAATTATTGCTGCAGTAGGTACTGCATGTTGGATCACTTGAGACAAAAGTGAGACTAGTTAGTGCAGTTCCTATTTTCTCAAAGGAATAATTGCCAAACTCCTTTGTTGAGTTGTAACACCTGAGTATGCTTGAACCAGCTTAATTATCTCTTTAGACAAATTAAAAGCTTTACAGCTAGTTTATGTAGCTTGGGCTTGCTAGGTAAGCTTTGCAGTAATATCCTGTGATGTTACTTAAAGCATTAGATGTTTTTTGTATGGAAAAATCAGGGCTTAGAAAATATTGCTTAGACCTTTTATAAGGCTTTCATTGGAACAAAAGGATAATGTCCTTCCCCACTCAAACGTTTTAGGGGTCAGTTTTTCTACCTGACGTTGCTGGAATGCCTGTGTCACTTATAGAAAAAATGCAAAATATAGCCAATGACAGTGCAATGGTGACAACAGGAAACCGTCCGTTTCGTGTTTAATAAGCAACACCTTACTTTAGGGTGAAATGCTGTGGAAATCATTTTATAAAAACACCCTCTCTTGACTCCTGTTCTAAGTGTACCTTAAAAGAGCCCAGAACCTTACATGAGAGAATTTTCTGTGCTAACCTTAAAAGAGAGTATTTTCTATGCAAAATACTCTTAAATTTATAGGCAGTGTTATTTTCTTGCAACTGCTTGGTACCGAGGGACAAAGTCACTCTGGAAACACATTGCTGAGGTCACTCCTCTGAAACAGAAAATGCCAGGGTTGCTACTGATATGAACTTGTTGCTTACATGATTGCACAAGGTGCTTGTCAGGAACAAAGGAGGAAAAGGCCCCTGCCTCAAAGAACTTGTAGTCAGGACAAAGAAAAGGAAAATGTTAGAGCTCAGCGGGGCCGCAGATAACACACGAATGTGATCGTGGGGAATGAAATGCAGGTCCAGCCTAGCACCTCATTTACAGGGCAGTTGTGTCTTCCGAGTGTTTCAATAGAAGTCTGATTTTTTTGCACAAGTTTAAAATAATTCTCTAAATAATTTTATACAAGAACTTTGGACATTGGTGTAGCAGCTCTACTGATTTTTAACCTGCCTAAGGGATCCACAGACTGGAGCTAGCTGGGAACTTTCTGACAAAACAGTTTTCCATCAGAAAAGGCAGATTCATTGATACCAAAATATTTTGCAAAAACATCAGTTTTAGTGACTTTCTGCAAAGACATGGGATGGGTTCTGACAGGCTTCATGCCTGATTTTATGGCTCCTGGTGAGCTGTGAGGTCTGTGGCTGCAGGATAGCCTTGACATGCTGGATGCCTCCGGAGATCCCCGAAGACCTGGCATATGCCACGCGTGCTTTGAGGGCTTCTGGGCAGCGTGCCACACAACTGGAAGCATAGGAGCCACGATTCCCCAGCTCTGTGGTTTCTTGCTCTCTTATGGCTCCCAGGGCTTCGAGCTCTTCCTTGTCGGTTCACTGGGGCTGATGGGGCAGGGGGAACCCAGCAGCACTTGGATTCATTGCTGAGCCAGCAGTCTTGGAGCTGGGGAGCTGGCGCTTTTCAGGCTCAACCGCGTTCTGAAATTATGTAAACGAAGCACTGATTATTTCTAAGAGATTGCTTAAAAATTTCCCTTCTGTGGGAAATGTCGGTATCTGTATTGCACAGGGGAGCGCACTACCCGTCTCCCCTGCCACCTGCTTGGGGAATTCCCTGCGGACAGGGTGACAACCACCTTGTGACTCCCAGATCTTAGGCTGCATCGGGGCTGTACTGCAGGTACTTGGGGCAACAGCCTGCTGCTCAGGGCAGCTGCAGGCAATGCCTTGGACTAGACTCAGTGTATTACATATCACAGGGAAGCAACTGGCTCCACTGACATTGAAATGGCAGTTATAGTCATAATATTTTGGTTCCACAGGGAAGTCTTTATGTGGGAGTACAGTGCATAAGGGTTAATTTCAGTAACAAACAAGCAAAACTTAAAGACATACATTTATCTATATAAACGTCACTTTCAGCACAATATAGGATCCACAGATCCTTCAGGCAGATGTCAACATCAGATGAGTTGTGGTGGTTTCTTTGTAATGTATTGATGTGTTCCTGATACACTCACGTTGTCATGAGGAACGGTTATGATGTGGATTCTGAAGTGGTCTTTCTAAAACCTCAGTATTTTAAGGAACTTAAATAGTCGTGTTGTCTTAGATGCTGTGGAGGGCTGTAAAACTACAGGCTTGAGCGCACAAGGGTTAATTTCAGTAGTTGAAGGCCCTTGAGCTTCCTGGAGGGCAAACCCAGTCATCTGATCTATGTTGTGAGTCTGTGTAACATGTGTGAGTGTGTGCCTTTGTAGGGGTGTACACTTTAGAATGGCATTTGGTTTTACAGTGCAAAATTGTAGACGCATGTAAGTGGCCACAGGGGCAGATTTTCAAAAATAAAAATGCCAGCAAAGTTATCCCATGCTTACTGACTTCCAGATCATGGATCATCAGTGAAAATTAAATTCCTGGCTGCCATTTGGTGCCTTTGGCAGTCTCTCTGTAGATTTCTAGCAGTTCACATTTTGGTGTTTGCTGAGAGTGCTCAAGGATTCGCCTATTTCTCCTGATGTGAAATCACTGGAGTCAGAGATGCAGAGGTAAAATAGGAAAAGAATCAAATGAATGTTGATTGCTTCTGAGAATTAATTCCACACTGCCTTTCTGAAGGTTCAGTGCATATTAGCTGCAGTGCAGTGGCATGACGGACTGGTAAACATCACTTACTGAGCCCATCATTCATTGCGGAATAGGACTTGGACCATGCAAATTGGATGATGCTGTGTTTGAAAACCAGACAGCCCATAATTTTAATCTGTTAAAAAGGATTATGAATGACATCGATGAAATACAGTGTCAATTCTTTGCAAGATGCCTTTTCTCTGCAATAGCAGCTGGAAGCACAGCCCACCAGCAGGCACTGAACGCCTACTCTGAGGCTTTCACCAACTTTGATCTCCTTTCAGGACTGAGCCTAAAACAATGTCCCATTGGAAACCACAGGGGCAAAACTACTCTGCTGCGCAGAGAGTTAAACCTTCCCACACATGTGCTTATTAATGTGAACAAGCTAATACAGCTGTATTAACATCGTAATGTTCAGGAGCCTTTGAGCTGCCAACAAACTTGTTTGAAGACAGTCCAGTGCTCCCTGGGCACACTTGACTCACTGTTCCTTTTTGTAGTAAAGTCACTGTTACGATGCTAGAAGAAGATACTCAGTAGTTTCTGCTTTAATTGATAGATATTTTTAAATAACTGAAAAAATGATTTCTTACAAACCAGTAGGGAGAAAATTCAGTTCAAAGCCACCACTTTCTCCTTACCTAGGTGCGTTGTCTGCTGCTCAGGACTATGGAAGGATGACTCACTTTTCCTAATCAGCAGGCTTCACAAGATGCGTTAAAGACTGCCTTCAAGCTGTGTAGTTTTAGATTTAGTTCCTTTTTGAAAGAGCTGAATCTAAGTTGTGCATGCATTTGACTAGGTTAATCAAAATCAGTTTTGTAGAATTCAAGGAAACACCTGAAGCGTAAGTACTGAGTGCATCTAGCAATAATGCCCCTTTCTCGGTTTCTTGTTATCTGTATCTTTAAAAATATCAGATACTTGTGTTTGAAGTCAGATTAAAAGCACAAAAAAAAAAAAAAAGAAGCAAAAAGTGCCTGAATAAGAAGCAGAGTCCCAGTTCCCTAGATTTTCCTTAATTAATCTTATATTCCCTAAACTGTACTCTGGGCTTGTAGGCGCACCATCTGAAAGTGGAGTGTTTCTAACGCCAGCAGTACCCAAGTCAGTGTCATAGAAACCGATGTGAGCTCTGCATCACTGTGATACTCTCCTGTCCCTTGCAGGGATTTGGGGATAGACAGTTATTAAGTGTGACTAGGAATTGAAATTTCAGGAGTGATCTGTTCAATGGCTACTTTTTGCTAGAGGCATGGTATGTAGTTGGTTGACCTAGGCAAAGAAAAAGCAAAAACCACCCTGACAGCATGCAATATATCAAAGTACAGAATTTCTACGGTGACTAAATCCTATCCAAAAGCCCCTTGATAATTAAAAGATATGCTTCCATTGCCAATCTGCTGTGTTAATAATAGTCTAATCCTATCCATAAATATACCTTTCCAAATTAATTTAATTAGGTATGAAAATACTGACTGCTCCATCACCACATTTAAGATCCTTTCTCGCAAACCTTAACTCACATAAATATGTCATTCACATCCATGTGTGACTACTGAGCATGAGTAAGCCTTATGTGCATGAGGAAAATTTTTCTGGGTAAGACCTGTAACTGTGTTTGACTGGGAGGTATTGCCAAGATTTCTAAGTGTGGAGTACTAGCAGGACACCACATACATACAGATAACTTGTTTCCAAAAATACCTGTTGTGGGTGTTTTATTTGAAGTGGGAACACTAGTAAATATGACCTGAGGGAACTTACATCTATTTTTATGTGGGTTACTCTAGCAGAAATCAAGCACTTGTTAGGTAGCACATAGAAACCTCTTCAGCCACCTGCTTCTCTGATGCATAATTGTCCATTCGTGTGCAGATCTGAGGTTTTTCATGCTTTTTTACAATTGCATAATTTTCAACTTTTTTGTAACTTCTGGGTCATGTAACTTTAACCATACTCAGACGGAGAAACCCTCATTGAGCCTCTTCTGCTCCAAGTGCTGTTGGGGTCCTGGCTGCCTTTTAGTTTGGCTTATCCAGCTGACAGTCCTGAGGCTGGGACCTGGCACGCTTAAATAGTCCAGTGGACCTTCTCTGAAGGTGCTTCAGACCTAAACCGACAAGGCAGAATAAGGGAACGAGAAGATCTGTTCATATGACTGGTTCTTGTGGAACAGGCAGTGGAACAGCTACATTGCACAATATTCGGGAAGGCTGATTTAGCCATGCCCGGGCAGGAGCATCATGTTAACATGACTGTTGTTTTTAGGATCTAAGATAGCTGATAGTTATGCAGAGATTGAGTCATTGTTTCTCTGCTTGGCTCCACCTTGTGCTGTGCAGACACGCCTGGTATTGCAAGGAAGAGCTGCCTACCCCACGTCACGCGGCGCAGCTCTACCTGCGAGAGCACCTGGCTCTCCTGTTCAGCCAGGTGACGTACCTGCTCAACCTCTCGTCTCCATCAGTGCCTCACGCTGCAGTTTATCATAACCAACTTGTGGTGAGCGCTCCACTGAACTTCTTGCCTTCTGTCAGAACCCTGAATGGTGTTTAAATGTTGTGCTAATATTCTTTGTGGCGGAGACAAGTTCTTAAAACAGCCTGTGAAGGGGATTATCCAGATTGTGTCTGTTCCTCTACCTTACCATGCTGTTCGGGATGGCTCAGTTTATAATATTATTGCATAACTTCCAAGTTTAATGAAAAAAACCCAGCAAAATTCATCTTCAAACAGAAGTTGCATTATTCCTGGATTTGGCAAATCCCCTCTGTCCACACAGATTCCCACGGTCAGTGATAAGACTATCTCAACATACAGATTTAAGAGCAGAGAACAAAATAGGCATTGTGGCAAATATCTCAGTGAGAGACATAAAAGAAAAGTTCAAGTATTATCAGCACTGGCTTATCTGCAGTACGGCGTGCAAGTGTCCAATTGCTAGGTTATTTCTGACTGATACGTGTCATGTATTGCATCATTTTAATTGCTAACACTCAGGCGTCTGCACTTGCTTTCCAAGAGGCAAACAGCAGAGCCAGCTCCGAGCCTTGGAAGAACAGGCCACTGCCTACTTCATCAGCCTGCAGCTGCCTGCCAGGTCTGCCTGGGGATGAGGAGATGATGATCGGCTCTTTTGGCTTGTGCAGCCCTTCCTGCCTGCGTGGGGAAGGGATGGAAGGAGTGGCAAGGTGGGGAGCAGTTTTACTGCAGCAAGAGCAGCTCCCCTCTGTAGCAGTTGCCATCACCTTCCACCTCAGCAATGGCAGGGAGAGCGAGCCCTTCCCTTTAGGGCTGTTCTGCAGCCCCCGGCCCTTCCTCTTCCACTTCTTCTGCCCTGCAAGATCAAGGGCCTCATCGCCTCTTCTCATCTCCAGTGACCCAAGAAGGGGGGCGGGAGGGGGTCTATGGAAGTCTTGCCTGTCTGAGAACTCTTATCTAGGCACTCCGTCTTCTGAACAAAAATAAGTTTTTCACAATTGTGTTATTCCTTTAGAAGGTGTTTTCTGCTGGCTTGTCTCTAGCAATTAAATTTGACTTGTAACTGCAAATGAATGTCCGTTGTCCAAGTCTCTGAGAGTAAAATTGCTTACTGGGGCAGTCTTCTGTCATAAAACCAGGGCTGAGATTAGGCTTGAAACAACTAGAGATACTGGTGAAAAAACACACTATTAGCAGTTAGAATAAAATGAACATTGAATTCATTTTAGGTCCCTTAATATCAGAGCAAGGTATTTCCTTGCACCTTTATCTTCTCACCATTTTTAGTTGAATTCTCTGCTTAGGAGCTCTTTTCATTTTCTTTCAGCTTGGTATTTTACTTTTATCAAGAAGCATACAGATGCAGGGAGGTCATGTTTGCTGTAATGCCACTGACAGAACTGTGTTTTCCAGGAATAACTGATTAGAATTAATTTTATTTCTGGGTGGGAATAATGACACCTCCACATTTTTCTCTCAGGAATATATTAACTGTTTCCCCTGGAATTACTAAACATGGTGCGGTGGGTTGACCTGTCTGGCTGCCAGCCGCCCACCCAGCTGCTCTCTCACCCCCCTCCTCAATAAGAAGATGGAAAAGCTTGTGGGCTGAGGTAAAGACAGGGAGATCACTTACCAATTACCCTCACAGGCGGAACATGCTTGACTTGGGGAAAATTAATTTAATCTACTGCCAATTAAAATAGAGTTGGTTGGTGAGAAACCAGCCGCCACGGGCTGCAGTCCCTCGGGATACACCTGCTCCAGCGTGGGCTCTCCAGAGGCTGCAGGGGAATCCCTGCTCCGGTGCCCGGCGCCCCTCCCCCCCACCCCCCTCT
>NW_008825430.1:3400489-3400976 GCF_000699105.1 Pygoscelis adeliae
GGGCCCGGCTGGGGCCGGTGGCGGGCCTGTTGGGGACCCGGCGGGAACCGGCTGTGTCCGGCACGGGGCAGCCCCGCCCTCTCCTCACAGGAGCCGCCCCTGCAGCCCCCCCACTATGGAAACCTGGACACGGGCACCCAACGCACGAGGACGCTGGAGAAATGTGTCTGAAATTGCTGAATGCCAAACTGTGGAGGTATCTGGTCATTAACTAAGTGTGGTCTGGGGACTCCTGCTTACATCTGTGGAAATCTGGTCTTCATAACCACCTCCCGGAACACCTACTTGTAGCCAGCTAAATACAGTACCGGAGAGCTAAGGGAAAGATAGACTGACCGAAGGGTGGAAGGGCAGCTGCAGGGACCCCACGTGCAGGACCCCCAGCCTCTGGGAGAATGTCCTTTTGGCAGAGAGGTTTTCGCCGTGCAGGCTTTTAGCAACTCTTCCTTGCCTCTGTGAGTGTGAACACGCTGATGTGACAGAGTGT
>NW_008825430.1:3400993-3453847 GCF_000699105.1 Pygoscelis adeliae
CTAAAGGCTCTTAAAAACACTCTGCAGAAAATAAGGTGGCACAATGTCAGTGACCTTCATGCTGAAGACGGGGTTTCCCAATTTTGAGGTAATTACCCGGTTCTGGAAGCTCCCGAGGGGTTTATCGCATGCCCTGGCAGCGTTCAGAGAGTTTCTGCACATGCACTGCAGTTAATTCCTTTGAGATTTGAAGCAATACCTGGGGTGATCTGAACTTACTTACACTTTCCTTTGGTCTATAGGTCCTTTCAAATAAATACCTACATCTTACTCCAGGTTGTGCAGCCTTAGGTCCTACTCGTGGGTCCTCTTTTGCAGTTTTCAACCCCGCTGCTGACTGCAGGGCAGCTGTGATAAGAGATCTTTTACCTTCCTCTGCCGCTTGTGAACCTACTTCATGTTACAGACGCACCACTGACAAGCCAGGCGCTCTGCAGGAAGCACACCAAAGAGGGCTGTGGGGCTTTCTCCCTTTTTATTAAAACTTGCAGGTTGGGGTGCTGCAAAATCTCCAGTCAGAAGTGGAGAGGGCGGGAGTGAGCAACAGAGCAGCAGGCAGCTATCTGTCAAACGCATGTGGTTAGTCCAGCGGTCAGATGCCACCGCTGAAGCGGGTGAAACAGCCCTCTCAGCAGCAAGTCCAGCTTGACTTTGTTGAACTTGTGAGTTGGGGCTCAAACTGCTGGCAAGGTCAGCAGTCAATGCGTCACTAGGCATAGAGCTTGCTCTGGGTGGACCGATGGTCGCTCCCTCACTGGAGATGAGCCAGGCTGACATGTACTCGTTGCCCAATATTGCTTGGAGAAAACAGCTACCAAGCAGCATAGTTATGAACGGTGCATCCCCGCGAGGTGGTTATAAACTTCCTGAATGTGATGACAGTGAAGAATCTTTTGGTCTGCTGTTTTCTGCTCTGGTTATGTTTCTGAAACACTGGCTGAGCAACCAGAGGGGTACTGAAGGCGTAATGCAGCCATGGTGGATTTTCCCTCCTGTTGCTGTGCCTGATTCTTTGACTTTTTTTTTCTGCATTGGATTTATTGAAAACCTTGTTTTGTGAAGTGCAGCAAAGAAGTGCGCACCTTCATGTACACAGTGGAGCTCAGTAGGAAAGAGTATGTACCGTAGATCAGGGAGCCTGCTTTATAGCACCAGAACGTACAAAACACACAGCATATAGAGAGTATTTGAACACTAAGGTGGCTGTGAAAAATTCCTTACTCATCTGGATGCTTACTCTTTCTCTTGCCTCTCTATCTTATCAGAATTATCTCTTTCTTGCTCAGTCTTACTTTTATTGTGTCATTTTCTTAAAACCTCCTACCTCTCCCTTTCCCACCTCTGAATATATCACGTATTTTGTTTTCTATAAACTAAAGCATTGCCCTCACCTGAATTTGCATGCCCTTGCTTGACATTTTTGGACTTGGATAAGGAACCTGTATCCTGCAGAAGTGAAATGCTGGGATGTTACAAACTGTTATTGCTGTTCCCTACCTTACATGAGTCGTAAGCTGAGTTTTAAAGGTGGTCCTTTCACTGGTGTGGATGCATGCTCTGTTCTCAGTTCTGGCACAGACGTCCATGAGAACAAGTCATTCACGGTCACACTCTTAAAAGAGCTCTCTGCTTTTTCTTTAGCCACTTAAATGTGGTAGCTGTCTGTATCCAGCAACCACAATAGGAGCTTTGAATCCTTTTGAAGATTTTCCTTTTAATACTTCCCTTTTTCATGGAGGCATTATGAGGCAGTTGGAAGTGACAGCTACAATAATTATGAACTAATATAAATGATGGCATCTTCAAAGTCCTGAAATAAATTTATACAGTTCAGCAAGGTTCCCTCTCATAGCCATTCATTGTGAGAGTATTAAAACTTAAATGACTTAAGAGGCTGTTATGAAGGCAGAGCAAAAAGCAGCATTTTTCAAAACAGGAAGTAGAGCAGAACAATTACTATTTAATGATACAGGAATTGGAAAATGTATGATGAAGCAGGAGTGTCAAGTTTACTGTGCAGATTGCTACTAGGGCAGGATGCTTTTTGGCAGAGTTTACCCAATTTCTGTTTTTCTGCTTATACATCTATCCTGGTGATACGAAACTGTTCCAGTAAAAGCAAATCTAATTCTTGGAAACCCCCGTCTCTCCCCCCTTTCACCAATCTAAGGCTCGTTCACAGCACTGCTTCAGTTTTTCCGCTTCAAGGCCAGCAAGATGGTTCTCTCGACATATCAGAATGCTGCAA
Source organism: Pygoscelis adeliae (assembly GCF_000699105.1). Taxonomy (NCBI): domain Eukaryota; kingdom Metazoa; phylum Chordata; class Aves; order Sphenisciformes; family Spheniscidae; genus Pygoscelis; species Pygoscelis adeliae. The sequence continues at coordinate 3,403,242 of NW_008825430.1, forward strand.
CCCTCTGCAGGCTAGTTACTGCTATGGGATGGTCCTCATTAGGTGAAATAACCTAGAGGTTGTCGCTGCGTTGCAGCATATCCTCTGACAACGCTGCCTTTACTTAAGCAGCCTTGGTTAAGAATGTTTTTTACTGCTTTGAAGATCGTTATATCAAATATCAGTCAAACCAATATCAAAATTTCTTAGCACAATTAGTGACTGGAAAGACAGCACAAGACCCCAACTTCCACAAGACTAAAGTATCTTTATGTATTTGCCAATAGCCTCATCCAAATTGACATCAAGAGTAGCTCCATCTGAATCACACGTGATCTCTTATTTTTCTTGTATTCTTTCCCTTGTACAGGGAGAGAATCTCCCTGTAACCTGAAAACCCAAATCTAAATTTTGCCTGCAGTGAGGTACGTTATACCAAGCACTTTATTTAAAGGTTGCTCATTTTCCATGGTAGTTTTGAAAAGCAAACCTATTTTGAAATCCTTCTGCATGTACTAGCTTATATGATGTGCATCTCTCTATACTTGCTGTCCGTTCGCCTGGGGCATTTACATGGAAGGAAATTTTCTGTTCCTTAAAAGCACATCTATACCATCTTCCAGTCTCTTACCTAAAGTTATAATCCTTTGCATACGATATTGCAGTTTGGTGTGCAGATGATGATGACATATCCAGCAGAGGCCTGGCTTCAACTGAGGAATCAATGCCATGAGCAGATGAGGTCTTGGAAGACAGCTATTCAGCCTGAATGGGGGTTTTTATAATAAAGATTGACAGATGAGAAAATACAGAGATTTAGGGTATGTGGTTTATGAGCCAAAAAATTCTATTTGCAGGCAAAGTGTACCATGATTATTCATTCCTTCTTGAAACCTTCTGTAGGTTAAAAAATGCTCTTAATTCAAAGTGAAATGGATTTTGAATATTATAAGTATGCTAAATTGTTCAGGCAGGCGCTTAACAGTGATGTTCCTCTTCACTTCTGCACTGACACTGCCCTACCCGATTAACAGTGCAGGTAATATGACCGCTGGGGTTTTTCCCTTTTGGACGGCCAGTGCTTTTGGCCCTTTTGCCTCTTTGTTGCAGCTTTTCTTTACTGGATCTTTTTCCATTTACACTTTAATCTGAGCTCTTGTAGCTCCGTGGTTTTCCTCAACAGTATTTTGTAGTCCAGATTTTTACAAAGCATTTCTAGAGGTTCAATGTGCTCTTTAAAAATCGTAGCCTGCTTAGATCTGGTGGAAGCCTTGGGAAAAAAAAGAAGTGTTTGTCAGGTTTATTTTCAAGAGAGCGAAGACTTGCAGTGAATATTATTGTGGGATTGAAATGTATATGTCCATTTCCCCTCTATAATCCCTTGCAAGAAATTGAACTGTCCTTTACATTAGCTTTTGCCTGGGTATATAGTACTTGAGAATTTACTGGCTCTCGGGAGAGAATTGCCTTTAGCTTAAACCAGAATACCTCACTGATACTGGATCTTCCATAATTCTGGCAGTGAAATACGCCCACCTCCACAAAGAAGCAGATTTTTCTTCATTGTCACCAAGCTCAGTGACTGTCTCTTGTTTACTGAAGAGAGAAGCCAGACTTGCTAAAAAAGTTGTGATATTTAGCAACATTAGTTATAGTCGCTACATCACCCTGCTGCTTTGCTTTCTGCCTTTGCTCACTGACAAATGACGGAGTAGTACAAGCAATATGTAACTTGGCTCTGTTTGTTTTGGTAAGGGCAGGATCTAAGTGAAATTTTTTTTTCAATGCAATACAAACAAAGAAAAGGAGGGTCAGTGCAATCAGGTAATCTGGCACAAGCTCACCCCCTCATTTCTGAACCAACGTTCAAACTTACTTGAACTGTTTCATATCTTGAACTAAGCGATGCAACCTTGTTTTAAAGATCAAGTGGTGGAGATTTGCCACTTCTGTAGTGACACCTGCCATCCTGGCTTACGCCGCTCTGCTGTTCCCGTTTCAGGAGCTCGTGCTATTTGTGAACATGAACTGAGTTACTACTGTCAGGGCATGATCCAGGTTTTTATTTACTTGTTTTCTGTAGAGGTGGATGCAATAGTACATCCTAAACTTAAGCTCTGTTGTGAATATCAGGAACACAGACAACAAAACGAAGCTCCCAGCCGTGGTAAGATCCAAGAGGCATCTCCACAGTCCTGCTAGTCAAGCCTTAATCCAGAACAATAGCAAGCCGTATTATGTTTGTTCAAAACCTTGGGCAGGTTTTCATAAGATCTGTTAGTTGAGCAAAAAAAAAAAAATAGACATTTTTATCTTTGCTAGACCGACTGTGTAAAGAGCCCACTGTGTAAAAAGCCCTCCAGAGAGGGCTTGTAGAAGGAGGGGATGTGTTAAAAGGGCAGGTGTTGGTATGCCTGGTACTGTCTTTTGCAAAAGCAATAGGTCTGTTACCTATATGAGGAGCTATGCTGAGGGTTAGGGGTAGGGTGGCAGAGCTCATTTTATCCTTCAAGGCACAGGTCACAGAATTCAGGAAAACTGATGTTAGTAGAGACCAGTGTCTCTCATTGACTTTTGTTGTATGGTCAATCCCACTTCCGAATTGAAAAATTTGGAATTTTTTTAGCATTTCTGTTAGGGACTTAGATATTGAAAAGGTCAAGAATCCAGCTTATTGCTTGCAGCAATAGAAGAGGCTGCTGTCAACAGGGGTCTAAACCTACGTTCTGTTTTCTGTAATGGTAGGTTGTTTTGATGTAATTATAGGGTTAGATTTAGGATTAAGGTTTGGTACTGTGGTGCTGAAGGTGTGTCAAAATAATGAGCAGTGCCTTATGTTTTACTCCAGGGATTGATTTTTCTGGCCTGAATTAATGTTTGCTTTGGTTTTGGGTCAATTTTGACACAAATTGACCCAATTTTGGAAAATCAAGGTTTGAGATTCCGGTTTTTTTTGCTGGCTTCTGGAGGGTACTCAGAAATGGGAGGCAGCTGGTGCAGATAAGTGCTGATGTCAGCATTCCCTGAGTTTGGGGAACAGTTCTCTGGGTACATCTGAGGATATAGCTAAGGGCTTTGGAGGTGGCTTTTTTGTGTTTTGGTTTTTTTTTTTTTAACCATGCTAGCTGACTAGGTAAAAATATCAGCTTCTCCGCATCCAATCTAAGGACTCTACCATGCTCATTCCTATCTCATGGGATGATCTTTACCCCGAGGAGGTAGGAGAGCGAGGAACCAAATGACAGCTGCGGCTTTTCAAAGTCATAAAAGAGGGAAATACGTGTGTGTGTACTTATTTATTTATTTTCTCTCCCTATTCTGTATTTTATGCTGAGGCTATGAAGCCTATTGAACTTTTTTTTTTTTTGAGCCCTTAAGGTATACCCAGTGTCACTCAGACATCAAAGCTCCAGAGCTGAAATGGAAAGAGAACAACCAAATTGCATTTAAAGGTTAATAAAATAATGCTTCTGTTTTCTGTTGTCACAGAATACTAAAAAGAAAAACATTACCTTCATGTTTACAAAGGCGAACAGAAAATAGAGAAATGTGAAGTCAGCTGCGATTAGCTTAGCCTTTGTTCTAAAAATGATACATCCTTGTGTTATATCAGAGACAGGATGGGCTCTTGAAGCTCTACTTTTTTGTTTTGCCAGATATTAAATGATCTCAGTGGCCACTGATAACTCTATTGTAGTTTATGAGAGTTTATTACTTCTCGTTTAAAACTAAAGGTTTAACCTAATATGAGAATTTCCTGTCTTTATTCTCTGGGAGTCTGGCTGGCTTGTGTGTGTGTAAAGCTGAATACGACCATCCTTACACTGCACATATTGGCTATGCTTCTAGTAGGCACAAAGAATAAAATCAGGGAGGTTATAGCCATGCAACAGAATTGCATGAATATAACCAGCCCCTTTGACTCATACGGCTGAGTTTAACTTTGGTCTCGCTCTGTCCTCAAAGCACAGATGCAGTTCTGTGGGTGTGACTGAGGAGGGAACAGAGCTTGTAACTTGGAAGCTATACAGCGTGTGAAAACCAGTTAAAACTCCAGCAGACTTATCGGTTCTTTTAAAGTTTTATCCTTCTCTGATACATACTGAGCCTGGTACAGCAGCTAAACATTTCCTTCCTATGGCTTGTCACTCTGCAGGCCAAACCCCCACATCGCTCAGTGGAATCAAGATCCTCTGGGACTTTCAGTACTGTCACTCACATTATTCATGAAACAGAGGTCACTGAAGTCTAGGAGAGAAGAAGGTATTAGTAGAGTGATCAGAGCTTGTGAAGTCCGCTGAATTATTTCAAATTCCTCCTGTGGTGAGGTCCAAGTACCAATCTGACTGACTCGCCAAGCCTTGGGTCTTACTTTAAAAAAAAAAAGAAGAAAAAAGAAAAAGACATGTCATGGTAGCTTGGAGGCCCAGCTGAATCCAGTAGGGAGGATACTGGTAAAATTTGCAATGCATTTAATAATGATTCTTTTTCCCAGGAGGATTATAAAGTGATCTGTTATGTGCATCTGCTTGTTCTATTTCTGTTTCTTAGCCTGAGATTCCTAACACAGGAGGCAATAACCCTGCATCGTGTTAGATCATATCATGTCACATTGAATGTTGACCTTGGCTGACATAACGTGACATGCTACAGTTGAAGTAATGTAATGCGAGCCAATGTATCATGTGCTTAATGTTAATCTGAAGTTATTATCCGTGAGCATGGCAAAAGGTTTGGATAGCGTGTTGTATGGCTCTGCCCTCTGTTCCTCAGGCAGCCTGAGCTGCCTGTGTTCAAGCTAACAACCAAAACCAACAGAGAGAAAGAAGAGGGGCAAAAGCTAGACAAGTGTTTCCATGAGAGTTAGTGATAATGATACTAATCAGTTTAGTACGGGTCTGCAGCTCATCTCCTGAAAGACGTTGTATCCCCCTTGGCACTACAGTAACCGCAGTGGAAGTGTGACCGTGCAATGGGAACGCTGGCTATCAATTAATTGCACTCTTTGGAGCTTTTGGTATAGAAAGCTGTTCATATACATTCCTGAGCAGATTTGTTGTTGAAGGTATTGCTGAATATATTTATTGATATTACTTTAGTTAAAACAGTTAATGTAAACGTTGGGCCTTATGAAGTTAATCAATTTTATAACATTACCTTTGTTCATGTTCTTGCTTGATCTTTTGACCCGCTGCAAAATTGTGCCCAATACTACGTGGGTTGATATCTGTTGTTTTCCTAGGGAGACTCAGAGAAAACTCTGTGTGTCTTCTTGGAAGATATTTTGTAAATTACATGTCAAATTAAAGCATGCCTGCAAAGCAATTGCTTGAATTTAAATATTTTAAAAACTAATATTCAGTGCTAGAATTGTCTATTGTTTCTTTGGTGGTTTAGCAGTGCTCAGAACCTGTTTCTGTTTCTCCCATCATGTGCTCCTGTAACAGGATCATGTTCTTTAATGCGATCACTGGCTGGCTGACTTCTTTGTGCCACCTTCATTCTTATTCAGCTAGCTCGAACTGACAGGGGATATTATTCTTAACTTTTTGTTAGGCCAATATTTTCAGTCCTTGGTGCTTAAAAATTAGCCTTATAAAGCTTTAATTGTGCATCTGCTTTGGTGAAAGCACTAGGCAACCCAAGCTGGAAGCAGTTTAAAAATGAGCTAACGGTGTACCTAGTGGCCTAATTTGATGAATGTTGGCATGTAGTTTTGCTGCAGATGATAATCAAACATCGGTTTTATTTCAAGTGGGGAAAAAAAGACTCAAAAAAAAAAAAGGTACCTGGGTACACAGGTTTTTCGAATGCTGTAAATCTTGAGTGCCATAAGTCAGGCTTTGGAGTACCTTAGAGCACCTGGTAAGAAAAATGGAAGTTTTATCTTCTTCCTTCGGAGGAAATGCTTTTCCTTACTCTGAACTGCCCTTTTGATCATAGAGCAGTGCTGCATCCTCGGCTATACTGAGCCTGATCGTACTCACATTGAAGATGATAACTAAACATTCCCATTCTCTCCAGGAGCACAGGTCTAGACCGTAGCAAGTAGAGTAGCAGTGTTTGTGGGTGAAACTTTCTTCTAGATAATCTGCAAATCCTCAAGACTTTCCTAATGAAAGCTACTTTGTCTCTTATGTCCTTTTAGTTTTCTCTATTCCTGTTAATCTTTACAACTATGGGCTGGTGATAGAAATATTTTCAAGAGTTTATAGCAGGAAGAGTAGCACTGCCATTACCTAATAAGATGAAATAAAAGACGATAATTTTTCCTGTCACTGCCAATATTCTAACAAAGTAATTAAAAAGAAAGAAAATTTCATGTATTTTCTCTGACTCTGGACTAGACTCAGCTGTGTTGCAGACTTTCCCCCAACCATGTTTAACTAGCAAGCCGCAGAGGTAGGTAATGGTCTGATCTGAGTGCTTTGCTGTAGATTATTGTGGGGTCTTGATCAAAAAACAGGATAAGAAATGAAGCAGCATAGCAACAGATTTGCAAAGAAAGTAAAGGCTTATTTCATATGGATTTCCTGCCTTCTGTTTAAAACAGTATCAGGAGCATGGGAAAATTCATTTCTTTTGCCAGAATTAAGAAGACTTTGAGATTGTCAGTTGCCAGGCTCAAGTGGGTCATCAAAGCACACAACTCAGAAAGCTTAATGCAAAACCTTAATGGTATTTAATGCAACTCAAAATTGGGAAATTACGGAGAAACCAGGTAATTTTAAACACAAATTTCCAGAGAGGAGCATCATCCCAGACCTGAATGCAGTCAGGAATAAAAAGGCATTTTCTTCAAATGTCAAGCTGAAGCAACACACCGACAGCATTGCAAGGACAGAACTATTACGAATGAATTTTCAACTCTTTAGTATATAAATCAGCAGTTACACTAATTAAATATATAGAAAGAAAAGGGCTCTAGCCCTTTCTAGGCAGGGTTGCTCAGGAAAAGGGATATCAGTTGAATAAAATACTGGAGGAAAGGCCGTAAAATGGCATGCAACAGATTGTTGATGACACCTGGAGTTGCCAAAGAAGGATAGAGCGAGTGTGAGGAAGAAATTGCATTTCTGTGTACAGTAACCTCTGACCACCCAGATAAATCATGGCTAGTCAGAATTTATTCCAGGGCTGGAAACTCTAGGGCAGCATGCAAGGCAGAGCCACTTGAGCTGCTGTGAGAGGTTTTCTATTTGGGGAAAAAAGTACAAAAAGACAAAATTTCTGAGAGAAATAGGATGGTGAAGTTAAGGGAGCTTAAATAAAAAGTCAAGGGGTGCAGGGAAATATATCTTGTGGCTTTTCCCTCATTACTTTATTCCCTCCTCTTTGAAGTTAGTAATACCACGAACATACTGTAAGACTGAGAGCAGTAAGTATTGAGAGAGTTCAAGAAACAGTCCCTTTACAAGGGGAGTGTTAAAGGTCTAAGGAAATTAATGTCTCTACAATTGCAAATTCTTTGTGGAACAGAATGACTTGCATGATTGATTTAGAAATTATTATAGATAGTGTCAGTAGAGCAAATAATTCACTAGAGTCTTTGTCCCAGAGCAAAGTCTAATAGCACACGTCACCCCCACCCTTGCCATGTCCCACTGAAGTCAGCACGACTTTGCAGACATCTGTCATGGGACTGGGTCTAGAACAGGAATAAAACCAAATACCTCTGGAAGAATGTTCCAGAAATAACATGGGACTACATTTGGAAGAGGCTGTGGAGAATGAGGGGTTTCATTGCACTTCCAAAAAGGGTCGGACGTGTTCCCTCTCCTTTCCCCAAAACAACAAAAATATCAAAAGACTCATTAAAAACCCTCTTCCCAAATAATTTATTCTGATGATATTCTCATACTTTCCCTTCCTTCATTTGCCTTTTAAAATTTCTAATATTCACAGGTAGTGATTCAACTGCCCAGAGATGCATGCCTCTGCAACCCGTAGCTTGCTGAGGCATCTCGTATGCAGGGGTCCAGGCTTGGTCCCACCAGGGCATTGCTGCCGTGTTTCCCCACACCGCAAAGGTATCAAACAATGCCGGTTCCTTTCTCTATTAACTCTCTTGCTCATTACCATTAAAAAAGTACTTTCTAGCCAAAAGATGCTGAAAGCGGACCTCACCCCTCCCGCCCAGGCTAGCTTTTTTACTCTGGTAGGAGGCAGTAGAGTGTGCTGAGGAGCAGCTGTGGCAAGCTGTGCTTCAGAAGTGGATAGTGTCCCGTCTTACAGATAAGTGATCTTTTCTGTCAGTTTTGTGTTTGTGTGTGCATTGTGCAAATGATGTTGTCCATTTGCAGAGCATCTTCTCTGCTGAAGGATCCCAAAGCTCCTCACAAAGCAGTTCACATGTAGGACTGCTGAAATTCAGTTCAGCTGTTCTTGAGAAGCTCTGAAATCATTATCCTAAAGCCCACATAAAAACAGGTTCTCAGTTTTTCAAGTCTGACTTGAAGATGAAGGTGGAATTAAAAATCCACAGGCATTGCATTCCCTTTGCGAAGAAGGGAAAAAGCAGATGGAGTTGCTTTTTGTGTGCGCTTAAAAGCAATGAAAACTTGTCACTATTTTTCATTTGAATTTTCATGAAGAGCTAAGAAACTCTGCTGATGCTGGAGCGGGCAGGAAAATGTTGTGACTTTTACTGGTAGAGAAATATTTGAACGGTTATTGACAAAGAGCACAGTGCATGGAATGTGCTCGGGCTAAGCAGAGTGAAGATGTTTGACGTATTGGCAATACAGTGCAGGGTCAGGGGGTGACAGATTAATGTTGTGTTTCACAGTCCAAGCTAATACTCACTGCATGCCTTCGTACTCTCTTTGTTATTGCACACATTTGGAAGGACAAACCGGCTCTGGGTTAGTTAAACCTGTGCACTGATTCTAGCATGAAGATGGCTTATTTTGGTTTAATCAATTAGGCACAAGTGTAAAGCAAATCTAAATAAGCTATTCTTAGACTAAATTGAGAGCGTCATGCAGGAGTTTGCATTATTTTAATTAAAATCAATTAAATTTCTTAACTGAATTCAGGGCAGCAGCGGGTGCAGGAAGGAGGGAGTCATTTCCAGCCCAGTGATTCGCAGCAGCCTGTGACCGTGACCACTGTGGCCTAACCACGAGCGCATGTCACGGCCGGGCCCAGTGGCTCTGGGTGCGCTTGGAAAATCTCAAGGCAGGAGGCAGAGATTACAAGAAGGAAAAAAACAACCCACAAACCCCTTAAAACCCCACCTCTTGGCCTGATGCTCTCCCTGGCTGGCTGCTTCTGGCCTGCTCCCTGGAACAAGTAACAAAAACGACTCTGCTTCCAGCAGCAGAGACCAGGAAGCCAGTGGATACTTTTCAACCCTACAGATACTTCTAAAGAATGGGAGGTAAAGGAATGAAATGGAAAACAGATGATAGACAGAGGCTGGCGAGAACAGAAGGAATGCAGTGCAGGCAGCCCGTTTGTCTTGGAGTAGTTGACATGCATGCCCGTGGAAGTGGCCAAGCCTGTCAGCAACAGTGTCTTAAAATAATGGAATAGTAATGCCTCTCTTTTGGAAGGTGCCGAGCACTTTGGCTTCGTAGCGTCACTGCGCTGTGTAGGACCCAGCCCCCGGTAACGGGCGTTTCACATAGCCGTGCAGCCAAGGACAAGTGTGGTTCATGGCAGAAGTTTGCATGCCAGGAACCTACAGGACACGGAATCGCATGCCAGTCCCTGCAGTGCCTGGTGAGACGGGCACACACGTGAGAAACAGCTCTGGGGATTCGTGAAAGCAGAACGCAGACAGAAAGCTCCAGTTGCTGAGTTCTGATTTCCAACCCCCTCTAGTACCTGCTTGAAGGATAGCTCTAAATGGATTTCATCTCTGTGTTGAAACATGTGCACAGACTTTTGCATGTTTATACGTTTTGTATCCAGAGCTGTTGTTTTCAAGGCAAAGAGCCCTTCTCCACTGTGGTTCCCTGTGTTGTACGTATTTCATAGACGAGGAGCTGACAATAGCAGATTTATGATGAGAAATTTTTTTCTGCTGGCCCCAGATCATATTCCTTAACAAGCACTTGCAAATACCCATGACATGGCAGCAAAGGGAGAGCCCACAGTGGGAATGGCCATGGGATTCAAATATCAGCGCATTCACCGGCACGTTGGAAGAGATGTGACACCTCTGGCAGAAATAACGTGGGTGGGTAGAGATCCCCTCTTTGAGGTCCAGACAAGTACAGACGTGAGGAAAACACAAGGAAGAGTTTATCCAAGCTCCATTCAAAATGCAAAGCAAAATGAGCAGTATTTGATTACAGCCATCTGACAGTGCGACATGGATGGCTGGCTGAGTTAGGAAGGCTTTGCTTTGGAAAGACACCACCTGGTTCTTGAGTAAGAATAGCTGGAGCATATTGCAGTAACCACATAGCTGTAAGTGTGCTAAGAAGCTTGTACCACCTTAGCAACGTTGTGTGTCTACATGGTGATCCCACTCTTAAAGAGCTCATGTGACAAGAATGAGCTGCGATGACAGTTTAAAGCCATTTTTCTATCAATATAGCACTGTTTCTGTGTTGGGAGATGTTGTTGCGCTGCTGCTCCAGATTGCATACCTAACTGCAATAGCTATGTTGGTAGAGAAGCTGTGTGCAGGCCAAGCAAACACCCAGCACGAAAAGTGGGTCTGCACTGCAGCAGTGGTGACCACCAGTCGCCGGGGTAGGCTGCTGCTCAGGGGGCTCTGTCCCTCTGCACTCAAATGCTATGATTGCAACCCCAGCTTCTGCTGAAATCACAGGGAGTTTGCCATTAATGCCATTAAAGGTCACCCCTGAATTGCTCAGATGGCCTCACTTACACATCTCTATCCATCCCCACTCCCCAAAGCCCCTTGGAGAAGTTCGAATGGTGATTAGCAGTTGATTTCCCTTCTTATGCTTGCTCTGCTCCATGGTATCTGAGCATGTCACGTGTGCATTATCATATATTATACCTTGTTGGAACAGAAACAATTAAAAAATTGTTAAACAATATAGTTTTTATTAGAAGAAAACCAACTGATTTAGGCAAGTAAATGTTCTGTTTACTTTCAAGCTTTTGAGAAGTTATTGACAGACTACGCAATTTAAAAAAAGAAATGAGCTTCTTCCCAGGACCTTTTATAAAGAGGCCTTGTCCAGCTCAGAATTTAGGAAATGTAGTCTATTTTCTGAGTCTTGCAGTTGAGGTCAGCCTGTCTGTGATTGCGAGTATCACTAGACTTTGGCACTGTGCTGATTTAAGCCCTAGGGCACGCATTTAAATTGTCACATATAGTGTGTCTCATACTGACATCTTCTTCTGTAGAAGTGAAGGATAATACAGCACTTGTGCTGCAGAATAAGACAGTGCTCTCTCCTCAAGCATGAAAATTGTCTGCAAATTTCAGACATGTTTTCCTTGATTGTGGCGGCTAATCAAGGCAAAAACCAAAGTTCATTTTACCAGAGGATGAACAATGCTTAGCAGTGTAGTGAACATTAATGCAGTTAATTATTCCTAATGCTGTGTCTGTCCTCTAAAGAGCTCGATATCTCTAGACAAGGCTTTAACGACCCACAGCCACCTTGTGGTTTCACTCAGGGAATATTGCCTCTTCAGGCCAGTTTGTAATAAGCTGTCCCTCAATCTGCACTCTCCCCCTGGTTTGTGGCATGTCACGTCTGTTATGGTGAAGTTGGGTGGGTGGTTTTAAATAGGCTTTGTTTTGTTACAGAACTGATGGCTGTATTGTGCTTTCTATTGTGTCTGGTTTCTTCACACTCTCTCTGTATATAAGCTTTTGACAGTGTTGAATGGGGAACCTAAAAATAGAAAAAAATAATCCCAAACATTTACCTACATGGGGAAAGCGATAATAGTGTTCCAGGTCCCCATGGTGCTCAGTATCAGGGGAGTCCCTTGGACATGCGATAGGAAAGCAAGCCTTAACTAACTGGTACACCGACAGGAATAAATTATCTTTGATGACACCTGTTTGCTGATACACTTCTGTCATAATTTAGTAATAGTGATATCGTTCTCTAAGTTGTGGCTTTTATTAGATCAACTTAGTCTAGAACTTCATGTTTGTTAGGGTGTCTGGGAAATCTTCATTTTAAAATTCTGTATCTCTACATATAGACAACTTCACTGATACTTGAAACAAAACGATTAAAAATACTATTTTTCAAAAGTTGTCAGAGAAATCAGCTGCATAACTATTTTTCTGTACTTGAAAATTATGTTATGTTATACTTTCTTAAAGTATGTCAGTTTTGGGACAGGTCCCGTAAATTGAGAAGATTTGTGTGTTTTACCCTGAATACACTCTCTTTGCTACGAGGAGATTATTGACAGACCATATTTCTTTATCTGAGAGTTTACAGGGCCGTATGCTGTACTAGTCCTTTGTGTCATAATTTTACAGCTGTGTTTTTGTTGTTGTTTTTGTTTTGAAAAAGCCAGTGATTTGAATTGCCTTAATTTTGTAAGTTGTCCACCTGATGAACGTGTGGTTCGCTGATAGCTGAGTGCAGTGCCACCTTGAGCAGGAGCTCCGAGCAAGGCACTGCAATGCAGGCCTGTAGAGCAACGACGCTGAAACTGAGCTGCTTTGCAGCAAAGCAGATGCGTGGAGCTTGGGTGACCGACTCTACCCCTGCACAATAAGCTGCCTTCTCCGTTCAGCTCCCAGTGTGCTTCCTTTGACTATCCTGAACTGGACCAGATGCTCATTCCTAAGATCCTGCTGATGTAATTGGGAATCCCGGTGCAGCGATGACTCGAGGAGTGAACCCTCTGGGCTGGGTCCAGCCTCCATTAGAACACTCTGACTTTACTGGAATTGCATCCTGCTATATTTTAAAGAGTTTTTGGAAATGTTCTGTTAAGAAGTACTCATTTTTTAAAAAGAAAAATATCTGAAAGGATCTCAGACATCCTAGAGGAGATGCTGTTGAAAGTTCTCCTACCAAACTTTAAAATAAAAAAATGTTTTCTTCAGCAAGAAGCCATAGTTAAAAATTGGCTTAAAGGAATAGAGAATGATTAATGAAGCTCCTCTTATTTAGTGCAGTAAGCCTTCTTGAGATTTAAATGTCTGGTATCTGTCCACAATTTGGAGTGGATTATTTATAAAAGAAATCAGGCAACATACAGGGCTTGTGGTTTCTGTTCGGAGGAGAAGATAAAAAGCTTCTAGGTTTTAAAATTATTACTATTTTATTTCTAAGTCTATTTTTCTTACTGAATTCTTGACATATGTACTGTTAATTACACAGTAATGATTTTCTTTCATTTGCACTGCAAATTACCCCAATAATTATGCTTTTATTCACCGAATATATTTTGTTAACTGACCTTGGGTTTAGTGTGGAATACCAAATGAGAAAGAATTGTTAAGTTCCAGTTGACGCTTTGAGATTCCTAGGGAGTTCTGCTTTTGTTAAGTTTTGAATTTTGGTTTTGGAGACACCAACAAAGATATACAACAGAAATGTTTTAACTAAGTGCATTACTTTGACAGAAGTCACGGGGTTCTACAATTAATTCTCACCAGTAGATCAATGCACTTCGTAAGCTGCAAGTCATTCTGACAAGATGAAACAAATACAATCGTTAGTGAAATCCTGATAATTTGGATCAACGGGCTGTGAAACTAGGTCAGTTTACATCTTCTTTGAAATATTTTTCCCTCCATAGTATTTCATACTTGACTAATCTTGATAATGCTCTTGACATCTTTGGTGACTGATCATATGCTAATTTAAACTCACATTGTATGCATAAATTCAGAACAACATGGGGAGACGTTTCAGCATGATGACGAAAAAATTTTAACAAGTGAACTTGACTGAAATATTTTTCTGTTAAAATATATTTTTTTTCCTAGCCTGAAGAATGTAAAGGGAATCCGATCTTTGTTGTTTGGAGGTAGGTATTTTAATGACTTCGAGCTTTTTTTTCCTGTCCCAGTGAAATACTGTATTTGACTTTTTAGGGCAAGTTACTTGGAAGAATAAGGACTTCTTTTAGAGCTGATCATCCAAACCACTACAGGCAATTGCTGGGAACGCTTCTCTCAGGAGTGTCTATGGTAATTTATTGGCCCCTGTCCTGCTCCTACTGATGTCAGTGGTAAAACTATTGTTGACTTCAGTAAGAAAAGTATGAGTCCCATTATCTTCATATGTTGCTATTTAGATTTTATGATATTTCTTGGAGCATATATGCAACTTCAGGTGTTTCCTACTCAGTTCTGTAGAACCCTTCCATTAGGAGAGCATATAAAACTGCCATGCCCTTCTTCATATACTGCTTATCAACCTTCGTCCTTATAATTTCTTCGCCATAGATGGCTCACAGACTTTCAGAGGTGAAGAAAATATTTATAAAGGCTTATTGTGGAGCAAGGTTGCTGACAATTGCTAGTATGCTGTAAACAGTTTTGGAAAGTAAGAACTCCTTTTTTTGTTTCCAGTAAAAAAAGTTTGATTCAAGATTAGATTGCTGTTTTCCTGACTCACTGATATATTCTGTCTATCTGCCTCTCTCCTCTCCCTCTTTTTTTCTTTTTTTTTTAAGATGTGAATTTGGTGAATATTTGTTAGGCTGGCTGCTTGTGAATAATAATAATAATGAGAGAGAGTGCCTGGAGTGTAGTGTATATTTAGTAAGAGACAAATAATATATAAGTATAACATTTGGAGGGTTTTGGACTTCAGTTCCTGTCTTATGTTTGCCTCTGTTTTGCACTAATCATGCAATTATTAACTACCACTTTGGGGGAATAGAAGAAAGTTTAGTTTAAAATTAGTACTGTCTTAAGAAAAAGAAGATGATGATACTGATTGACACTTTTTTTTTTGTAATAGGTGTGAAATATTAAACCTCTAGGACTTGAACTAGCTTCTTAAGTTAGCTTTTCAGAGGTGCTGAGCACTGACATCTCTCTTTGCCCCACACATGAATCGGCAGAACACTTGGCTGCTTATGTTAAAAAAAAAAACAACCCGCAAACCCTGCAAAGGGGGTAAAGTCAAACTAAAATCCATAGGCTAGGTATTTTATCTCCCATCTTCATTTTCTGTCCTTTTTCGCGATGAGTGTTTTTGTGTGTGGCATAAAATGGCACCTAAGAGACATCATAAGGATAAATCTAGGGCAATGTAACAATATTTATTGTCCCTTGTAACACAACAGGCAGAGCTGGTGGTTGCTCAGAGACAGGTTTCCAGATCACACTGTTTCTGGTAGGCTTACGGTCCAGAGAGACCAGAAACAATCCAGCTCAGTAGGCTATGGCCTTTCCAGAATAATTCCACTCTGTAGAGATTGAATGGTGCAATATCAGCAGTCATGAATGCCCTTGGGAGTACCTTATTAAGGACAAGGTACTGTTAATATATTATCAGATTTGGAAATAGTAGTAAATAACATACTAAGTTGTAATTTTTTGATGTTATGACAATACAGCTGCAACATGATCATGCCCCCTTTTGTAGGTTTGCTGGCTTTCACGGCTGAATTTTTGGTGAGTCTCCTGGGACTCTGACTAGGTACAAACCCTCTCACTTGTCACCTGCATGGAAGTCTGAGTCTCTAACCAATTACAAGTTCAAAATAGCAACCATCTCTGTGTGTCTGCTTGGGATACTAGCATGCAATAATAATAGGTTATAACCAAGAGAAAAGAACTTGCTTCCGTTGCTGGAAGCTGGTTTTTTTTCTTTTGGTTTTGGGTTTGTTTGTTGGTTTGTTTGTTTTTTGTGGGCTTTTTTTTTTTTTTTTTTAAGAAAGGAAATAAAGACGACACTTTCCTAAGCAGGTGTTTCAAGCCTTCCAAATTTTACTGAAATGTTAATACCTCCTCTCACTACTCCTCGCGCTTCAAGATTTTCCACTGTAGCGTGTTGTCCCACATATTCACTGAACATTTGTATTTCAGCCAAAGATATGTGTGTGCACTGAGTAGACTGCAGAAGTGTTGTGAGCCATTGTTTTGCGCAAAGAGAAAAACGCAGGTGCTGTGCTGTGTTTTCAGATATAGCCCAAGCAACAACAAGCTCATGCGAAAATGGAAGTCTTTGAAATGTGAATGGGTTTCTTTGGGTGTCATTGTCCTGGCTGCAACTAAACTTCAGCTAGGCACAGATGTGTAGGGCGGGGGGGCTGCACTGTGACGACTTATCGTGAGGGTTTCTTTTGGCAGGCTAGGAAAAATTACGATGTGAATAAAGGGAACTTGTTCAGTTCAGATGAAGACTCTATTAATGAGCCCCATTATCCCTATTTTTGGAGAGTGTTAGATTTTTTTAAAGTATATACAATGCTGTATTATTTTTGATTACAGCAGCATTCACTGGTCACTTTTATCTCTGTGTGTGAATTTCTAATTATACATGTTAGATGAGTGATCTTTACTGTAAATAGTAATATGGTTTTCTTTCACTTGATCTGTCTGTACTGGATTCTGTTTCATTGTTCGCTTTCTTCATCACAGTATCTTGCTTATTTTATCTTTTAACAGACATTTCTTTAAATCCTCTCGCATGGTCCTCCCCTCCCCCTTGTAACTTTTTGAAAAGGGCTTTATCTGAGCAGGCTGTTTCGTTTGTCTTTTGATCTATTTTTTGATGGATGTGCGTTTGCTTCTGGTAGTAAACCCAGTACTGAAATCTTTATTCAAGGCCAAAGTGTGGGGGCTTGACTGCAACTTCTGGGTAAGGCTCTTACCTACGATTTCCTAGAGGTACTGGGGAACTTGGGGACCAGAGATGTTGGTTACTTAATTGTGAGACTTTCAAAGGTTTTTCAGGGAGGATATTAGCAATTTTCAAACCTTCAGGTGATGCCTCTTGAAAGCTGAACAGTGGAAGTGTGGGTAACTGCCAGCCACTTCTGGAAACCTGGAGTTTTCACCACTTGGGCGCCCTGCAAGAGGGAGCGCTTGCCTTGCTCTGGCACATGCCTCGCGGCATCGGATCTCTCTCTGCCCATGCAGTGGCATGGCTATGCTACACATGAGAGCGAAGGGCGCTTGATGCCTTCTGACGGTCCCACTATGCCTCATCATTGAGCTCTTTCTTCCATGTCCTTATCGAGGTCTTCTCAAGAGCAGAGAACATGAATAAAGAAGGCAGAGTCTGGCCCAGAAAAGTGAACCGAAAGGTTTGTAAACCCAAGTAGTACTGACACCAGCTTTGGGAGAGGGAATAGAAATTCAGAAAGCAAACAGAAGAATCACTGACCTACCTGAAGATGATAAATAGGGAAAACCAGCAGTCATTCAAACCTAAGCCCCTCCCTGCATCTCTAAACCAAAATAAAACTGATTTGCAGAGATGACCAGTGACTGGAAAGTCAGGTATTTATTTTGTTCAGACTATTTTTCTATAGGTCATCAGATGCAAAATCAAAGTCAGATTCAGTTCTCCTGTACAAATGTGAGTGACTTAAACCCAGCATTTTTATGTTAAACAACTTGTTTAATATAGTATTAGCAGTCGGAGAGTCACAATGAGGCTTTGAAGTTAACATCCCATTAAGATGAACGGGAGATGTTCATACCTCAGGCTGTAGATTCAACAAGACAGCAGAGCATTGATTTACATAGTGAAGGCTATATCTTGGCAAACCAGAAGGGCTGCAGACATCATTTTTCTAAAGGGAAGCTTCGATTCCAGTGAACACATTACAGCCTGCAAAAGGCCCCAGATCAGCAGAGCTGCTGGAGCTGGATAGCCGCTGGCTGTAACTTTAAACTGAAAGACATCAAATGGGCTTTTCACTATAAAAGTTGAGATCTCAGCGAGGTGCTCCCCACTCCTGTCTTGAGACTCCCTTTGCCCCCCCCTCACCCCCTTTCTCCCAGAACTGATTTTCTGATAGGAAATGTAGGCCAAGGACTTGGTGACCTTTACTGACCTTAATGTTATGCACATTTTTGTTGCCTTTTTTAACCAGTATGTCTCCCTATTTGTGCTTAATCTTTAGATTCCCCTTTTCTTCCATATGTTTTTTATTCTCTCTTATGTTGATGTATTATCACATTAATTCCTTTCCTTCCTTAGCTCCACATTTTTCTCCACAGGCCCTCTTCCGCTTGTCTGTTTTCTTGCTTGCTGCCCTTGCTGTCTGGCACACTATAATGTTTTTCTTATTCACTGTCCTCCTAAGGAGCTCCTCTTTGGACAGCCATATGTATGGATGTGGATTTTCTTTACATCTCTCCCACATAAGCTCTCCCCTGCAGCAGAGAAAGGCCTTCCTGCAAATGCCAGGATGCTTCTGCCTTGGGCACACAGAGGGGCGAGACAGCCTGGATTTTGCAGTAAGGTCAAACCACAGCCATCGTGCCTGTGTGTTTTGCAGCTGAAAGCCTTCATACTCTTTCTAGCACACACCGGCTTGATTTGGGCACCAGTCTGGAGTGCAAATGAATGTGGCTGCATTTTAGTTCCAGTTGGTTACATCGCAAAACCAAAGCATTGCTGTTTGGCCTGGCTGGGGATTCAACAGCGACTGGGAAGGGAATAGCATGGGCACTAATGCTGAGGTGTATTTGGCAGGGGTGAGGCTTCCCCAGCAGCAGCTGCTGGTACTATGCTGCAGATATTGCTTATGTCTTTTGTCACTGAAGTCACTCGACTCTTCTGAGTGACTATTAGAATTATCAGCTTATAGCAAGAAAACCTAAACTGATTTCTTTTTTCTGAAGGACTTCTAACTGCTTGTGATTTTGCTTTGCAGTAATGCGTTCATTTTTTACTAGTCCAGCTTGTGTGATTAATTAATCAGTCATGGATGAGACATAGAACTTGAAGCTTTTGTTTGTCTGACAGATATTGCTACATACCTTGATTTCTTAATTTTTTCTCTTTGTAGTACCTCAGTAGAGCTGGAACGAGGGTCACTCGCTTTATTAATGACTCCCTGTTGCATTGCTTTCAACAGCTCAACCATCACTGTGCGGCATGCAGCCATGCATTGGAAACTCGATATAGTTACTGTCTAATAAGCTTCATTTTCTGTACCACTAGCTTGTGTTCTATAGTGTTAGTTTCCCAAGCATGGTACTAAGCAATTTTAGGAAATGCTGATACAACTGTAGTAATTTTCCTCAATTTGTTCCTGACAAAGAACTCGCTTCAAAATTGAGTTGGCTTCCTTTTTGTTCGAAACACTGGTAAACACAATTAGCCTCATTAACCCTGGTTTCTGTTTCATAACAGAAAATTAGCCTACAATCACTGGTTTGCTGGAAAGCACTGTTGTAATTAGTCCTCAATAGTCTGATATGAAAATCCATCGCATTTTTAATTTCTCTGACATGTCAGTGTATACAGAAAACATGCCTGATTTCTCACTTATCTTGGGGATTGAGATAAAGTCAAGGACCAAGCCCTCGGCTGGCTTAGAGCGCTGTTGAACAGATTGGACAAACATCTGTCAAGTGTCATAGGGGCATTGGTCTCGCCATGCAGGAGGGCAGTAGGTGATTTCTGGAGGTCCTCTCTGACTCTGCAATTCTGCAGGGTTCCGACCCTTCAGAGAGCATGAGAGCCAAACAAGGACCATTTAAATCCTGGCCCCATCGACTGAATGCTTTTCCTTACTAGTCCTCCCGAAATGCTGTATTATTCCAGATTTGTGCTAGAGAAGAGCTCTGCCTTGTTCCAGCTCTAAGATGGTAGTGGCACTGAAGCCAGTGCCTTTTTACCAACATAGAAATGGACTGACTCAAAGGTGAATCAGGCTAATTATTCTTAAACCGCTGTAGATAATCTGAAAATGGTTGATCAGGAGAGATTTATCATCACCTCTAGGACCTGTGTCACTCCGGTGAATGTGTCAAGGACTGTGATTACGTTCTCATGAAACAACTAAGTTTTTCAAGACTGTTATTCCAATCAGAGAAGAAAGCTGTAGTTCATGTGAGTTGCTAAGCCATTAGCTGGTACATGGTACATCACACTCTCAGAGGTTCACAGAACTAGTGCTGCTGCAGGGCGATACCTACTAGATCAAACTACTGCGAACTGGTCTCCAAATTGTATCAGGCTCTTACCCAGCTACTGCAGAGCAGAAATAGAGGAAGTCTGTGTACACCTGTGTGTATAGAAGTGTACCCAAGAACTCCTCTGGGAATTTGGGTACATCACTTAGGCCAGATTACACTCCCCTGTGAAACGGCTGAGATTTAAGTAAATGCAGACCTCTTTGTTTGCATTAGGAATGAGAAGATGACCTTAATTATTTTGAATTCAGCATAAAAACTCGAAGGGTAACTCCTAATCTAGCTCTGTCCTTTCCATACCTCTCATCATCCAGGAAAGAGAGGTGGTGATTGCCTACCTCTGGATGTGTCACGTCATCCTTCAGTGAAGGATGTCGTGTAAATGCTTAGTAGTATTTTAGTGAAAGATAAGAGAAATTATTTGTATAATTACAGCATCTTAATTCTTGCATGTGGGACAGAGGGCAGGTTTAGAAATGCTTCTAGGGCTGCTTGCACAATAGGGAGCTGAAGACTGCAGGAAAGGGACTATCCCACAAGTCTCTAGCGCCTAGTGAAATCTTTGCCTAAGGGACATTTTTCTTCTGTATTAAATGTTCCTCTGATTTCTCAATTGTTCTCTCTAAATGCATATGGCACCCTGGGGGTATCTCCATTTGAATGATCTCAATTGCTTCTGTGTCCATTTGGGCACCAGACTAGAGGGCTGTGAAGTGAAGCTGAGCTATTCTATCTTGACAGCTGAACTGCAAATGAGGAATTCTGTAATTCAAGTTCAGGTCACTACATATGCTTGTTATTAAGTTCTTAAATAACCAAACAGTAACTAAATAAATGGTAATTTAATTTATTAGGTGCCCAGAGCATTTATAGTCAAAATGCTAGGGAAATTATTATGAACTTGCTTATTCCACAAAGAAACATAAAAGCATTGACAAAAAGCAAAGCCTTCAAACACCATCTTCATTCATGCATGAGGCACCCTGTGTGCAAAATGATAGTGTTAGGAATGTCAACCAATCAAGCAGTCTAATTGGCTGAACTACTTAAGTGCCTCATCATATAGAAATGGGTTTTAACATTTTCTTTGCCATAGTTTAGCTGCTCCAAAGTGTGCCTGAGGTTTACTATACTTCCAGCTTATTGAAGAGTTTTCTTACGCCTCTGCTTGAAGATCTGCATGATGTGTTGAGCTGTGACCTAACACTTCATCTAGCTGAGAGCCCCAAGGCGCATACCTGCCTCAGAAACCTGGTCACGGGGGAGCTCTGGAAGTAGTCCATGGATGGGACATGGAAATGGCTCCTATTTCTCCTATTCCAGTGTGGCACGAAGGCAGGTTGGGTCCAGCTGGGCTTCAGGGTACCTGCAGTCTCACTTCTCCCTGCAAGAATGGATTTGGAGACCCATTTGCCCCTGCGCCAGCACAGCTAAATTGCCAGCCATGTGAAATAGCCTCATCACATGAGAAGTAGGTGAAATGCTCAAATACCAGAGGTCAGCTGAATGTGCCACAAATTACAGGTAGCGAGGTGAGCGGGCTGTGCTTCCGTCCCTGCTAGGAAAGATGCGTCAGTGAACGTGTGCTCCGAGCAGTGTTCAGGCAGATGTCCGCTCCCGGTGAAGTGAGCGCATCCTCCCTGGGTGCACAGCGCGGGAATTCCCACCGCGCAGTGTTAGCAGTCTGCAGGGGTGAAGACCGCAGAGCAGAGATGATAATTAGAGCCTCATGAGTAGTGATTTCCATGTTGTACTCTCAGCTTCTTCACTGATTTTTTGTGATGAACGAGGATAAATCATCCAGACCATATGAAAAGATTTACTCTTCTGTAAAATGATTATACTGTTAGTTTCTGATTGCCACACTGTGCTGTGTGTGACTGAGGGATGCCTTGAGATGCTTGCATGAACATTGCTATATAAAGGCAAAGCACTATCATCAAGCGTCTCTTTCAGAATAGAGTCAAAGCCTGCTGGGGAACAGTTTACTGTGCATGCACACACAGACTCCATCTCTTAGCTTGTGTTTGTCAACATGTGTTTTGTCCGCCCTCCTTTCTCTTGTTTACTATCTTTGGTTATTTCATACCACATTCACCCTAACCTGAAAAAGAAGAGATTAGGTTAGATTATTTCAAACATCTGCAAATGTAGTAGAATGCACAGGGGACACTTCTGGCATTAATGTTCTGTGTATTTTTTTGGGTAATAAAGCATGGAAAGGTCACCTTGTGTTCTCACAGGAAGCATGGAGAGATGGCAGAGAGAAAAGCCAAGCTGAGCAAAAATATTTTGAGGAGAAAGCATCAGCATCTGACAATATTTATTATTTCTTCAGTGTTCCCCAAGCTGCTACAATACATTGATTCCAACCCTATGCCCATACATTTTGTTTTCAAAAGCTAAATAAAGTATGAGATTGAATACAAGGTAAGGGCTAGGCAGCTCAAAGAGTGCACACTGTTGACAACCTTTTGGCAATGTTTGTCCTTTGGGACAAGCATCCAGATGAGATTTGTTCAAAGCACATCAGCCATGGCGCTTTGTAACTCTCTCAAGGAGAGGACACATGAGGAGGTGCTTTTCTTGTCATGTGGTTATGTGCCTTGTGAATAGCCTGTCCTTAAATTTAAAAAAATGGATTAAAATTCTTTTTTTTTTAAAAGGAATGAGAACAGTGGGTAGAGTTTGATTATGAAGTTCCAACCATTTTTGCCTGAAGCCTCTCCCGCCTCAGAGATGCTACTCCCTTTCTCACTTTGCTCCTCGTGGTTTTCTGTTTGCAGCTTAACTCTGCTCGCTATTCGTCTGGTGAATGCTTCGGTGCAAGTCACTGACTGTACTTGTAGGTGAGCTTGGTCCACCTTGTAACATCCAGAAATCCATTCCTGAATTACGAACACTGAGAAGGGATCCAGCTGTTGGTTGCTGTTCCCACAGCTGCTCTGGGGTATGAAGCAGGGCCAGCTGTGAGCTGTTGTGTGCACACCCAAATGTGTCTTTCCCTGTGAGACCCTTGCAGCATCAGAGAGACTAAAATAGCGTAAGAATGGTTTCTTGAGGATAATCTCTACTCTCACAGTACCTAAGACTGGGAGGTTATATAGATTTCTGTCTCATGTAGGACAAATGAGTGCAATGGATGAATGTAATAGGAACCCATTTTTCTTCTGCTCCTGGTTCTCACAGAATATATTTAAAATTCACTCTTAGGAGACCTCCCCACCTCATCTATGACTGAGAGGGGGACTGTCTGCACTATGCAGAGCTGTAATTTATTTATTCTTTCTACTTGTGACCTGGAGTTCTTTGAGTATTTTTCCCCTCTCGTGGACAAAGTAATTCTCTCTCCTACCTCAGTCCTACATCCTTTCTTATGAACACTTGGTAAAGACTTAATTTCAGTTTTCTGTGATCTTTGTTACTAAATAACCCTGGCACTCTCTTAGATGCCCTGCTGACATTTTGCTGCTTATATATTTGAAAAATTCTTATTTGTCTTTATTCCTTGAAAATCTTTTTCCACTCTTCCTTTCAGCCTTTTCTAGCCAAGTTTTATTCTTTTAGCTTTATTCCTGCACTTCCTTGTCCACCTCTTGTCTCAAATACCTGTTTTGTACCTTTTAGTTACATAGGCATTCATTTCTCTTTTTGTGTCCTTTCTCCCAGTGATTTACCTCACTGGATTGCCTTCATTCTTCTAAATCTGCTGAATCACAAAATACTCCAGTCCATTTTTGGCTTTTCCAAGGCCAAGTAACAAACCTAACAGAAAGGAAATAGCGAAGCCTCGGTGTGTGTTGTATATCTAAAGGGAACACCTTCAGAAGGATTGGCAGCATTTCAGCAAGCAGTAGACCCTTGGTGGTGCTTGCCCTCAGTGAAACTGCTGTCTTCTTTAAAGCTAAACTACAGCACTTGCTCTTAAGGACGTATGCTGGCCCTTGATCCTAGGGGTTGGCTGCTCTATGAATGAAATAGGAGCAATGTAATTATCTGAGTCACTCCGCCAGATTCTTTCATGGCAAACCCACAATTTGCCTTGGGAGTTTTATTTCTCAAAAGCTGCTTCTCCTCCCTCTCTCTCCCTCCTGAGATGTTCTGCTTTGAGTCTGAGAGTGCACCTATTGACTATGGTAAGACAGTGCTTCCATTTGGCCTCGTTTCACCACTCTGTTTCAGCCTAAGCCTTGTCCCTGTGATTTCTGGGTCAGCTTCTGCTTGGTATGCAGTGTCTTGCCTGAAGTGCTGAGCATCCTGTTTCACTGTGCTGCTGGGTACTTCAGTGTCTCTCCTGATCAGGCCTCTATATGTGCTTGCAGAGCCATTGTTTAACTGCACTGCTTTGCCTAAAAGCAAAGCTGGAAATTCCTGAGTTAAAAATGCCACTGTGGCTTCTTTTTGTGACTATATTCTCTTAAAAGCTGTGACAAAGGGCCACAAGCATGCACGCTTTCCAGCAATGCAGCTAATTAAGGATGGTTTGAGGACTTCAAAAGTGCTCCTGCTTGCCAGGTAGGAAAGACTAAAGGAGGATAATAGTACTTGCACAAGCCCTCTGAAAGCCATTACGTGGCTCATCTCAGGTGAGGTTACCACCTTTCCTGGTTTTCAGTTTAACTTTTGGTGGCAGCAGCTGTACTCTTGGAAGAGGACAGGATGAAACAACAGCCTGAAACTACAGGGAAGCAGAAGGAGCCTCCAGTAAGACATAGTTGTGCTACTATGAAGAAAATTAACTCTATCCCAGCCAAAACCAGCACAATACTCCTGACTGAAAAATCCTTTACATCTAAGCCTCTGACGCTGCGAGTTCAGAGCAGGAGAGGAGAGAGGAGACAGCAAGCCGGTGGTTCAGGCTGATAGAATTTAGGTTTACAGGACGGAAAAAAACCCATTGTCTGCAACCAAATAATCTTCTTGCACGGTGTGTAATGTTTATAAAGAACAGGGGGTCACATATGGCTGGCTGTCAGCAAGAAACAACAAGCTTGAATTAGCATTAAAAAAGCTGAGTACTTAAAAAATAATATAACTACATGTAACAAAAGTAAATGGTTTCAGCTGTGATAAGAGAACAGTCTTTCCTTCCTTCAGACTTGGCTCTATGTTTCCTTCCTTAATTTCTTCTGTCTTGTTAAATTATTTATAAAATACATCCTGGTATTGAAAGGGTAGGATGTAAAGCAGCCAGCTTCTTTACTAGCTGGTGGTCAACATTTAACAAATTAACTTAGATCTGCAAATGAAAAATTTCTACAGCTCTTTTTAAGTATTGCCACATCTGAGGAGGTGTTCAGGTTAGAAACATAGAGAGCTGTTGTTCAAACAACTCATTTTGGGACAGCTTTAGAAGCCCACATTATTCCCTTACTAGCCTAAACAGCCCCTGTACTCCAGTTGTATGATATTAGGAATGGGAACAAGAGCTGGCTATAGATAACTAGGGCTGGCTTTAACTGTGTGGGATACTTGTATGTAGGAAAGAAAAAGCCAGTTCTCAAGGAAAGAAAATGAGGCCAGTAAGAACTGCAGGCTTCCCTCTTCATCTTCTGCTGCTTCCTGGGGGTTAGGGGTGTCAATGTACAATGCTGTATTTTAACACTGACTGCTGATTATTCAAGTGACTATCAAAAAAATTACACTACTGCAAAGAATATACAGAAGATATAGTGCCCAGAAAATGCCATGCACTTCAATGGGGAGCTTTTGCCAGAGAACAAAAGGCCTAGGGCTGCAAGAAAAGACAGAAGGAAGTGTGGAGCCTGTGCTTCCCTGGGACAGGGGGGGTGTGTGTGTGTGTGTCCATTAATTTATATTGATTATATCCCTAAAGCGTTTTAAAATATTTTTTCCCCTCTTGTTCAAATCTTGCTGCTTCTAAGTCATAGACGAAAGGGGGGGAAATGACGAAGAACAAGGCAATGGTAGCTTTACAAGGAACAGAGGAGAGTAAATACAGCTTGCCCATCCCTTCTGTTCTCTATCCCGCCTCCCACTTATCTTGTCGCTACTCATAGCAGCCCAATACCAGAGGCTTGCGCAAGCTGAGGATGACAAAGGGAACTGGAGAGTGGAGGGTAGGTGGTGCAGGACAGCTGAGGGGTTGCTTTCTCATGGCTGGGGCTGGGCTCCTGAGCAGTCTGCCAATGATGGCCAAAGCCCATTCAGAGTAGGAAAGGGCTTTCTCCTCTCTTCTCCACTGTATTTTCTTGATCATTTATCATTAGCTTTATTGATTAGAATAAACTGTCATTATAGGGAAAGTCATGGAAACAATGTTCCGTTGAGATAGCAGCTAGAGAAAGCAATAAAAAAAGGAGCTTGTAAAAGCCCAATCTGGCCCAGTCTGGAGAGAGGAGGTAGCTCCCACATCGACAAGAGCCACAGAAAAAAGTTATTCCACACCACTGCTCCCAACCTTCTCACAGTTATTTGCTCCCTACCCTGTGTCCATCTCCTTCTCCCTGCTGTTCTTTCCTAGAGACTCTGAGCCTGGAAGAGGTTGGATTTCTGCCAATCCATTGGATCAGGGTGAATTCTGGGAGCCCTGGGAGGGAGGCCTCTGACAGCTTGTACTCTTTCTGCTGGTTTACCTCGTGGCCTTTTCTTCCTAACAGGGCAGAAAGGTGAGGAAGAGGGGCAGAGAGAGGGAGGCTCCTGCCGACTGCCTGGGGCAGCGTGATTGCAGCTGTCCCTTGCCGTATCAGAATGGGCAAGTAGGTGACAGGCCTGATCTGCTCTGTTAGCACTGCTTGGCAGAGGGGAATTATGTTATCTTGAACAAGGCAATAACCCTTTGTTTAATTTTAACATTTCAAAAGTGCACTCTATCTGTGTTGCACATTTGCAGGGAGCTAGTGTCTGCCCTGCCTCCTCCAAATGTGATGATCAGGACACCTTATTCAAGTGTGGCGGGATGGTAGATGCAGCAGTTACTATGTATTTTCTTATAGAAAACAAGAAAATGTTTTTTTTTTTTTTGTGGGGGAAAAAAGGTCATTTGAAACACAATTCACTAGAAAGTGAAATGGGCAATATTTTAATCCCGTTTTCTGTTAACTTTGTGGTGACTCTAGTTACATGCTTCACTGGAGAAGTGAAAGGTTGCCATCTAGTCTGTGCACTGGCTGACCAGTGTGCCTCCAGTCCTGGCTCTTCCCCATAGAGACAGTCTGCATCGGCTTTGTTATCTGTCTCATCCCTCCTCCTCCTCCCCACTTTTGTCTCTCCTTTCCGGCAGAGCTCTGGAAGTGCCTGTCAGCCCAGCGGTTAGCCTGCCCTGCGCGGCTCTCCCAGCTGCTCTGCTCCCCTATCTCCACATTTGGTTCACCCTGTTGAGACCAGGACCTTGGCATGTGTTTTACCCTGGGGTGTGTACTTTTCTCCATGGTACTATTTATCGCGTATTCTTTCTTTCCCAGTTCATTATTTATTCAAGCATGCAGTTCACATCCTCCCACAGTGGGGATTAGCAAAGGGTCCTGCTTGGTAAATGGGAGGGGTTTTTACCCATTTACTTTTTATCTGTGGTAGTTCTTTCACTGCTGAAGTCACTGTTTCTGGCACTGCTGTGATTTTCATGCTGTGATCTCGTTCAAATGAGCTCCTTGACATTCTTGTGCCTCTTCTCCAAATGATAGGCATTGTCCATAGCTTGATGTGTTGTTTTTCAGTCAGCTCCAGCTATGAGTTCCTTGCACCTTTCCGCTTCCAGTCTCTTTTTTTCATGGTACTTTATATTCTCTCTCCTGCCTGCAAAAGAAGAGGGCTGTCCTCTCCCCATCAGTTCTGGTCTGGATTGACTGACATCCTCTGCCTGGCACGTTCAAACGGCTTTCTCAGAAGCGTCCCTTACAACTGAGACTGGTGCCTTGCTATTAGATTTGTCCAAAATTTCTCTCTGTTGCCAGAAGCCTCTTTTGCAGACTCTCTTTCTAAACATGTGTCTGAGAAACTCTGTCTCTGTATTACCTCAGCCTTCTTTGCCCAGATTAAATGAGAACTGTGAAAATGTCATCTTCTTCAGGACTAGCCCTGGCCCGAAAAAAGTTCCCTGCTCTGACAGTTGCTCTCCTTTTGGCAGCCACATTACTGTCTGCAGCACTTTTTAAACCTTCTCCAGCTGTATCACACATTCCCAGAGAAATTTCAGCTCTGACGGCACTTCTAATTGGTTTGTTTTTTCACTTTATGTCTTATCTTGTTTTACTCCAGGTACTTTGTGTTGTCCTGAAGTTACCCTGAACCAAAGAGGGTGGCAGGGATTTGCCTCATTCAGTGTCCAAGCTCCAGCAGCCTGGCATGGTGTAACATGAGAGTTGGCATAAATGGAAAATCAGTTTCAAGTGGCTCATGCCAGCGCACGTAGGAATGTGTTGACTGCAGACAGTGTGTTGTGTGGATTGTACAGATAAGCATATTCTCTGCTATACCATCATTCAGTGCACAACCTGCCCTAAATGCCCTGTCTGCTCCTTTACAGATGGACTAGTTCTTAGTGCAGTTCTGTTTTCTGTAATGATCTATAAAGTGTTCACCATCTTTTTGATCTGTCCTTTTCTGGCTAAACCTGTCTCAAATATACCATGCACCACAGGTATGTAGGAAAGTCAGATGGCTCCATAAGGGCTCCTCACCAATTAAAAAATATCCCCTGTGGATGAATACAGTCAAGTGCTGTAGTCTGACCCACCAATAGATTCTTTTCCTGCAGCACATCCACTTATTAAAGCTGCTGATTGTAAGAGAGGAATGCCTTTCTGTAAAAATTAAACTACCACTGAAGAGTCCTTTGGTGGGGCACATTCACCTCTCTCCACAAACAGCCCAAGCGATTGAAGAGGGCTGGAATTCACCTGCAGAAACTAAGAGCAGCTTCTCTATCGGTGTTGTTCCAATTTAGAGACTGAAATAATGGCCTCTGGCCCCTGCCCTACATGGAAGGATAATGTGGGAGTTTGGGCCAATGGATTTGCATAAGTGTGGAGCCAGCATGAAGAATTGTAATACAGAGCATTTGTTAAGTACCTCCTCTGCTTGACTGTAGCTCGACAGGCTGTACCTGTTTACCGCCACAGTTTGCATTTTCTCACTTGGTAACATCTGCAAGGCACCATGGTGTACTATGTTAGAAATCCCCAAGCTGGCTCTGAGAAGGCTTGTACATACACATTGCTAAACTGCATGCAGATCTGGAGTCAGTTCAGTGCTGACTGAACTGGGAGTCTCTGCAGCACCCTGCCTTGCAGGGGAGATGCAAGCCTGCTGTGTCCCATGCCCTCTATGCATCCCCTGGGTGCTCTTAAAATGTAAGCAAATGTCACAGCATGGCAATGAGACAGCAGACACTGGTGAACAAGTTAAATTTCACTGAACCAGCAATGATACGCATGATCTTCTACCTGGCCCAGAGTGGTTCACAATGGAGCTCTTCTCCCTTGACAGCCCTGAAAAGAGGACTAATGCCTACTGCTGATTGCCAGTGTTTTCTGACAGCAAAGCGAGTAACTTTTTAAAGACAATGACTTGTTTACTTTCCATTGAAACTTGAATTGAAGATATTTCATAATAGAATTTGAGCAAATTTACCAGATGTTTCATCCCACTGTGCTTTTCTGGCAGGCTTACAAGACAGAATGCTGACTAAGGCTAATAAATCAGGCCGCGTATGAAAGGCTTGGGGAAGGAATACAATATATATGCCTGAAACCATAGGAATATCTTACCCCATCGATCCTTGGGAATTCCTGATGTTTCCTGTGCTTTTCTTAGAGACTGATCTCAAACACAGGAGGGGAAGGGGGTCCTGTTCTGTTCTTGTAGCCTACGGTGAGACATAGCTTTGTCTAACAGCACTCCTTGTGCTGGCATTGGAGATCATAGACATAAAAATGATTAATATAATTCTATAGTCAGGCAATTATCTATCCAGCTGGGAGAAAATGGGAAATAAGAGTTTAAGGTGCATTCAGAGGCTGGCTGTGACCCAGCAAAGTACTGTATTGCTCTACAAAATAATATTCCCTTCCTCATCCACCTCCTTCTCTTCCAGCCCCTGACCTTTTGCTTTGTTCAGTCTTTACTAATCTCGTTGCTTCCTTGCTGCCCTATCCAGCAGAGCTCTGCTGGTTCCCTTGGAATAAGGAAATAAAGCCACCTGTAGAAGACTCTCTTGTTTTAGGGCCTTGCATTGCATGTGTGTCGTGGTTTAACCCCAGACGGCAACTAATCACCACCCAGCTGCTCGCTCAATCCCCCCGGTGGGATGGGGGAGAGAACTGGAAGAGTAAAAGTGAGGAAACTCGTGGGTTGAGATAAAGACAGTTTAATAGCAGTAAAGCAAAAGCCATGCATGCAAGCAAAGCAAAACAAGGAATTCCTTCACTCCTTCCCATGGGCAGGCAGGTGTTCAGCCATCCCCAGGACAGCAGGGCTTCATCACGCCTAACGGTGACTTGGGAAGACAAATGCCATCACTCCGAATGTCCCCCCCTTCCTCCTTCTTCCCCCAGCTTTCTATGCTGAGCATGACGTCATATGGTGTGGGATATCCCTTGGGTCAGTTGGGGTCAGCTGTCCCGGCGTGTCCCCTCCCAGCTTCTCGTGCCCCCCCAGCCTGCTCACTGGTGGGGTGGGGTGAGAGGCAGAAAAGGCCTTGACTGTGTGTCAGCACTGCTCAGCAATAACGGAAACATCCCTGGGTTATCAACACTGTTTTGGTCATAAGTCCAAAACACAGCCCCGTGCCAGCTACTGTGAAGAAAATTAACTCTGTCCCAGCCAAAACCAGCACAATGTGTTAACGACACAAAACTGTTTTAAAACACATTTCCACTCCCCTTTCAGTGACTCTTACAGTACCTGATTCAATTTGCTGACCATTGTCTTTGCAAGTTTGTGCCATTCAATCTTCTTTTGGCCTGGCCACCTGCTTTCTTTTCTCTACTCCTGCTTTTATTTTCTTTTACTGTACTTCTGCCAGCTCTCTAGATATTCCCCTCCTTGTCTCTCTCCTCCCTACATATCAGGAAAAAGCAGCTGAAGTTTCCACACCGTTTTCCAAGCAGAGGAAGTGATACAGGAAATACTATTCCTGTTTGTCTGACTGCAGTAGGAAAACATATATCAAACTCTTCACTGAAGCCCACACTGGACCAGCAGCATTTGTGCTAGTGATATACCTGGTTCGCTAGGGTGGAAGAGGCTTTGGGTGACAGCACAGCATCATGTCACTCTACCCTTGCTTGGAGTGACTTAATTAACATGCCCCTGAAATCCCTCTGCGGCTGAAGGCCACGCTAGCTGCAGGGCTTGCAGTGCTGCTCCTCCTGTATGGCCATTTCTGAGGCTTCTTGCTCACACCAGGGTGACAGTGGTACCAGGCAACCCCTCTTTCAGTCCAGGAGATATGAAATCAGGATACTCAAGCACAGCAAGGTATTTTTTAAAATAAAAACATGGACACACATGGACCCACTGAATAGCAGTGTCAGGTGAAAAGAAGCTGCATTTTTGAATCACAATCATATTGTTTAAGCAAGTTGTATTATTCCCTGTGTTGCCTTTATCTGAAGATTGCAGGCATTTGTGATTATCTGTCATTTTACCTTTATACAGCTGTTTTCATCCTGATAGGTCACAGAAATTTGCCACATGGCAATAACGGCAACCGTCTCATCCAGCATGTTACAAAGGAACAGAGAGAAGGGGAGTGTCTAGCCCAGGACTGCTATAGCAAATTGCTACACTTAGAAAAATGCTGTAAAGCCATTCCATTCCATTTTTAATGCTGTGTCTGAACAGCCTATGCTCAATGAATTGTGTGGTGTTCAAGTTATCTGTCGGTGCAAGACGAAGAGCTGAGCTGGCTGTACTAGGATTAAACCTGTGCTTCTTGTAGCAGTAGGTATTCCTCAGCCCACGCTTGGGACCATGAAACAATCCTGAAACCAGGGCTCTGAAAATACAGCAGCATCCTGAGGGTTAAAGGGCTGGAAAAGGCAACACTGACTACCCACCAACTCCCCAGGTCTTAAAACCATCAATACCCGAAGCTATTGTGATGTTCAGCCTGTGTCTGCTGAGTGAGTCTGCACAGTTGGCATCACTCCAGCTGCAGCTGCTCTTTAAAGTTGAAAAAAAGTGTTTGGAAAGTTTTTTTTTTTTTAATTTTTATTTTCTCAGCTTTGAGAATAGTTCGGTGTCTTGTGTGCGTGTGTGTGTGCACGCGTGTGCGTGTGTGAGCACAGACCAAACTTCAGCAATTTTCAGCAAGGCCAAAGAGTGATTGGAAAGGTTCCCACTGACTTCTTCAGTGAGCTCTAAAAGGCAGGCTCCAGCGCTTCCAGTGCTGCTGTAAATAATGTCTAGAAGGGGCCGGATAAGGAATAGGGGCTACACACGGCCTTGCTTCGAGCTCATCTTTCATTTCCTTTGTCTCTTTTAAGAGAAACAAGGGAGCTAATTTCATATAACTTGGCACATCGTCTGGTTGTTGGGCCCTTAGGGGTCTGTTTGGTGCTGCCTCTCCCACCGACAGGACTTCAGACTCCAGGTTTTACTTGGAGGAGCCAGAGAGGCCTCTCGAGTGCCTGGAGGGGAGGGTGCAAAGTGTTAAATGCAGGAAGAGCTTAGAAACAAGGACAATTTTCTGGCTTTGATCTGTCACTTGGCAGATCCGGGAGACAGGCTTGTCTGGGGCTATCTTTGTAGCAGAGTTTGGAAGTGACTGAGCAAGGCACTGCTCAGCCTGGGGGATCAAAGGGCACCCGAGAGCAAAGGGGCACGATGTCCTCTGTTTGAAGCAGGAGCTGCAAAATACAAATGCAGTGCTGCTCTCAGCTGGGAAGCCAACAGGGATGATGTGTTTCCCTCCTTTCCCTCTTTCTGTGGATTTTTCAACAGGTTAAGCTGGATTTGGTTGTTAAGGATTGTAAGTACTGAGCGAGACAAATGCAGCATCTGCAGATAGAAGGAAGGTAGTATTATTAGGGTGGGGTTAGTAGCCCAATAAAGTGGCAAATATTAAGTTATGGAAACCTTACTGTATCATTCCCTTAATTCAACAGAAGGTGACAAGGAGACGAATTAAATATAGAAACTAGACATGACAGAACTCAAAGAATGTCTGTGCTCTTGTTCAATGCTAGGATACAGAATGCACGATTTCATGCAAATCAGACTTCATTTATTTTCTGTTTTGCTTCTTCAGTTAAATATGAGATGAATGAGAACGAGAGCTTTTTTCAGCATCCTATACCTAATAAATTCATTCTGGGAATGGAGGAAATAGAGTGAATATGATTCTGGACAATGACATCGCCAGTGATCCAAAAATATTTGCACTGGGTGACCTGAATAGTCTCTTGAATATAAATGAACCACAGGGGAAAATTTCTATTAAGAGCAAATGCAGTAGCTAAAAGGGTGATATTGCTGAATTGGAAATATGCAGAAGGATTAAAGCTTGCTGAATTGTACACAGGATTAAGTGAACTGACACGTGGAGAAAATAATTTCAATAATAAACAGGTTTTTGTTCTTTGGGGATCTTTCTGGGAAGTACAGTTGTAATTTTCAGAGTTATAAGTGAATTGTCATACTATACATAACAAGTTACTGCTGTAATCTAGCATGATGGAATCTATTCATGTGCTAAAGTGGTGATCCATAATCATATTGTTATGCTAGACAGTGAAAAAAGATAAACATTTGAAACAAAATTAAACTTTCTATGTTAAAGTGGGTATGTTACAATATGCTTCTTTCTGCAGGACACCTTCAAAATGACGGTTTGCTTACTGGGTTATTGCACAGCACTTTCTCCTTCTGGCTGGCCCTTGTTTACCAGTGGGGGGACTAAAACACACATAGGGGGCAAAGAAATTTGCCAAGGCCACGCAGAAGGGACCTCAATTTCTTGATCATCTTTCCTTTGCTGACCCTTTGTGCTGTTCCTCTACATGGTGATCCTGTTCAAACAGGGCCAAGCAAAAGCAATAGCTGGTGATCCTGTTGGGAACTAGGTGGTTGTGGTTATTACTGCTCTTCTCCTACAATCCAATGTCTGACTAAGTCATGAGCACTCTTCTAAGTCAGTCAATATCTGGGTCATCACAAAGGCTTACAAGCATGGGGGTTAAAAGCTAGTAAGCTGGACCAGACAGGTTGGCAAGGGCTTGTCTGTCTTCTCACAAAGTTTCAGGCTTCTTGTTTTGTCAGTGCCTCATATTTCTTACCAGGTTAAGTCTAACTGGTTACAATTACTATGCACTGAAGGTTACAGCAGACGTATCATTGTTACATCTCTGTTTTTACAGCCTTATAACTTCCCAAGGTGCTCTTTGCCACTGAGTTTTTCCATGCGTGGTCTCCAGCGTCAGTCATTTTTTCATTACCCCCTTTGAATTCTTCAGTGAAGCCGAATGATTGACTCTTTGTAACTTACTGGGGCAAGGAGTACATCTTATCTCCCTTTGTGTCGTATCACAGTGTTTGCTTTCAGTAAATAATAATAGTAACAACTTGCTCATTAATGGGCTGTTAGGTGTGTCTTTTAAGACCTAAGTTGTACAAAATTATGTTTAGCACATATGCTTAATACATATCTTCCTATGTGGCATTTGAAAGTTTGCAACCAACCTGTAATCTCTGGTTTTGCAGTAGTTTTGAACAGTATGAGTTCCAATACACCGGCTAATTCAGGTAAAGCATTACTTCCGATATAGTATTAAAGTATAAAAGGTTCCCCTGAAATGGTTGTGACCTGCCTGTTTTCCATGGCTTTGAGGATTAGCAAAGTCTTTATTTGAATTGACAGAGATCAAAAAAGTGTTTCTTGACAAAACAACCATTACTCATATGCTTAGCAAAACCACTAATTGGGGAGTGGTGAACAGCAGCCAAACAAAAGCCCTGCATTTAGTGCCAAAATATTGATGGACAATATACAACTTTTAATCATTGCATACAGGACTGTGGATGAATGAAGAAAGGCTCTGATCCAGCACTGCCCAGTGTCTTCTTTGAGGCCATTGCAGTGGTGCGAAGAGAGGGTGGCTTGCTGGTTGGGGTGCCTGGCAGTCAGGGCTGCCCCTGGGGTTCTTCTTTTGGTGTCCTCGGTAGTACAGAGCTTCTTCCTCTTTGGCGGAAGAAAGTGTGTGTACCTGGCAATGTTTATGACGGTGAGTGGGGACTTGATTCGGGCTTGTTTTTGCGGTCAGTTTGCTTTAGTAGAACCTGAGGAATTGATCCTGAAAAATGCTAAAGAACAGAGGTAGAGCGTTGCGCTAGTGATGTCGTAGGGTATGGTAGCAGTGCTCTGCTCTGTCACCTTCTTGCCCTTCCTCCGTGTACCTCCAAGTAGTGCCTGAAATCATTACCTGTCATAAACAGTTAATTGTATCAGGTATTACCTCCCCACAAGAGTCACTTGGACTACAGAGGGCTGTGCAGGGTTTTTATAGTAGGGAACTGGGTTTTTTTTGTTGCTCTTGTCATCTGTGCTGGGATTTGGTTTTAATGCTAGAAATATGCTTGGCACAGATGGTGGGGATGTAAGGCACTGTGGCTCTGGGGAGTTCTTTGCACAGTCTTGCCGTGGATAGTATCCCACAGAGATGAGTTTTCCTGTCATAGCAGAAGGAAAGTGTGACCCTGCTAAAGGAACACAGTTGGTGATTGCAGTTCTCAAATTGCAAAGAGGATGTTCTTGAGCAATTCTGTTGCTATGTTGGAGAGCATCAGGAATGGTCAACAACTGGCCTTGACCTATGGCCCCAATGCCTGCTGTATGTCAGCCTTGAATAATGGTAACTGAAACTCAAATCACTTGAATTTGAGTTATAAATGGATTATAAACCATAGTACTGAGACCACGGTAGGAACTACTTTTCGTTACCTGAAAGGTGAATCAAATGCTGTTGGTTGCAGCATAGCTGGAGTCCAGGCGAGTGCCTGAAAGTTCAAGTAACTTGAACAGCCATCACAGAAGATGGCTGTGCCATTTTGGGTGCTGAAGCCCTGCTGAAGATGCCTGCAGCCTTTGCCCAGGATTTATGCTCCAACAAGGAATGAAGCTTCAAATGTGCACTTCTTTGCTGATGTTCACTATGGTAGTTTGGTGTGTGGGGCTTTGGATCCCCTTCTGACACGCGCAACCCTTTTCTGAATTTTGAATACTGTGGCTAGATGGGCTTCTTAGGATGACACAGATGCAACCTATGAATAATTTATGGCATTTCAAAAATTCTGATTTTGCTGTCTGGGGAAATGGACTAACTACAGTTTGTTCCATTTAAAAGCCAAAATTTGTTTTTATTGTAAAATGCCAAACTGCATTTGAATATTCCTGTGCTCTGCTATCTCCCATCTCTTGCTCCCTGTCAATAAGCAGGATTTTTCAGTGGTTTGCTCAGTAAGAAAGTGATTCTACATTATTTCCTACCGAGGTTTCTGCTGGAGTGGGCTGGCTGTAAAGAAGCAGCAACTCCTTTACATTCAGTAACCATACCATTTTCTCTATCAGCATGGAGCATTTGACTCATGTGCCCTAGAAAATAACTCCTCACTCCCACTATGTGCTCATATACTGAGCTGAGATCTAAACCTGACCTGGAGTTCTGGGATGCAAACTCATGATAAAAATCACTGGATGTAGGAGGTCAGTGTTTCGGTGTCCTTAGTCTCTGGGGTGAGAGTCCACTATTTAAGGAGTAGTGTTGTGAATTCAAAACAGGTTAATGCTTTCTAAGGTCTAGTGAAGTTACAAAAACACAGTATGTCTGCCTTAAATAAAAGCTGATTATAGAGCTCAATCCTGTTTCTATTAAAGTCAATAAGGGGATTATGCTTCTAAATTTCACCCAGTCTGGGTCGGGATCTTTTATAGGGGGCAAAAAATTTCTGTATGAAAAATTGAGACGCTCGGTTTCCAGCACAAGCAGTAATTCTATTCTTGCAGTAATGCGATGCGAGTATACTCTTCAGGGAGTTTATTTCGTAAATAATACAAAATAGTGGTTCTGTCTACAGCCTTTTCTCCCACCAGCACCTTGAACTGGGTGTACTGGGCCTTATGAAGCAGAAGGCTAACTTTCAACAGGATTTTTACACTCCCCATAGTCCAGGGACTGGGTTTTCATTACGGTTAATTGGAGATGGGGTAACTAATATTTTAAGCCAGATCTGGGGCTGTGAATGCGTAGCAGAGTTTTGAGTGTTTTAATTTTCTTAATTTGATACTCTCAGAATGTGCTTGGTTGTAAAGCTTGGAAATAGGCTCATCTCCTACTGTAATTATCAGAAAGACTTCTGATCTGTCTGCATGCATAAACTGGATATTTGTATGTACACATGCATCACCAAGCACAAGCCTCTTGAGAATTTTGGCTCCCTTTATTGGTAACTTTTTGTTTCATGATCTTTGCTCTGAATTTCTTGTTTGTTATTCCCTATTTCTCATATTGGAAACCGTGTTGCTGAGCTCGCCTAATAAAGGAGAAGTACCTGCTAACAGTTGCTCTTCAGGAGGGGATTGTGCTGAGCAGGCTGGGATTTCAGAGAACGCTGCAGAAACCTACCTCTGAAACCCATTTCTGCAGTGTCTCGCCCTCATGTAGCAGCACCCTTGGCTGCGGTGAACTCCCCTCATCCAGACTGCCCTGGCTCGTGAGTAATTTTCTTGTTCTCCTGTAGCTACTCACGGATTTGCTAAGTGCTGAGGAGCATATATTGAAAGTACCCTACAGAATTGTTAGCCATGTGGTGGCTCCATTGATTTTCATGGTGGCCCTGTGTTAGACCTCTGTATGTTGCTGTGGAAAAAAGTGCCCTCTGAGTTTTAATTCAGGGATCATAAAGACCTAATGTCACTTTTCCATAAAGGAGAGAGCAGCAAATGACTCCTCGCTGCATTTTGCCTTTGTTTTGCAGCGTGCGAAGACAGGGAGGTTTATGAGTTTATTTGTTATGTAAAATCACTTGGTTAGTTCTGCAAAACGTTGTTCACGGATCTTTCACAACCTTTTTGGATATTCTCAGAGACAGAAATGAATATCATGGTGTGACCAAGTAAAGAAAGTCCTTGTTTTGAAGTTCCTTTCTATAGAAATTAAT
Organism: Pygoscelis adeliae; assembly: GCF_000699105.1. Classification (NCBI taxonomy): domain Eukaryota; kingdom Metazoa; phylum Chordata; class Aves; order Sphenisciformes; family Spheniscidae; genus Pygoscelis; species Pygoscelis adeliae. The sequence continues at coordinate 3,441,364 of NW_008825430.1, forward strand.
GAAGTATTTTTAGGAATGAATTCTGAATGTGTTAATTCGCTGATTATCTTCACTATTAACCAGAGATTGACGGAGGAGTGTCAAGTGCAGTAACCCCCAGCCAACGAGGAGAGCTGGAGAGCAGCTGAAGACAGATTGCTCAGCCAGCACTGTTTTTCTTCTGCTCTGTTCCCCTTGCTGCGGAAGGGCTCTCTTCAGGCATTGACTTTACTTGTCTGTTCAGTAGCGCTAGTAAAACCAGAGGGACTCTGTACCCATGGCTCAAGGTCCCTCTGTGCACGCATGCACAGTAATATTCCTGCCCTAGGTGCCACTTATAGTGCTAGGTGTTACCTTCAGAAGATTGTTTCCCTCCCACATAGAGTCTCAGCTTTACCAAGGCTGGATCTCCTTCAAAGAGAGCAGCCTTCACAGTCCTAACAGCTTTCATCCATATGTCTTCTCTCCTTTCCCCCCTCCCTCCCTCTGCCTTAGCTTTTTCTTGTTCACCTGTCTGCTCTGCAGCTTGCTTGGATGCATTGCTGACTTGGGAGCTCAAGACCAAAGATTCTTTCAAGCTTTCTGTCCTAGCATGTAGCTGAATACATTCAAAGAATCCCAAACGTGACTCTCTGGCTGTGCGTTGCATGGGGTGGGCTGAGGGCTCTACCTAAGCCACTATCAACTCTCTCGCAGTGCTTCCCGTCCCCACTGGCCAAGGAAGCCATACATCTTTTTCCTGGTAAGTAAAAGAAGAGTTCAAAGACTTGCCCCTGTGGTTTCCTTCCTACCATTAAACAGATCCATCTCTATACATCAAATATCATTTTCTCTTGCAGCTAGTCAACTCTCTTGATTGTGCTCTTTGCTGATCTGGTGGTTATTTTTGTTGCCTCTGTGGAGGTCTGCTCTCAGCACACCCAGAGCCAATGCTTCTGACAGGCAGCACAATCCTGGAGTGCCTTGGCAGGCTGCCTGCGTCTGTCCTGCAGGCCCTGGGGGGACTCACACGTTCTGCCGTTTACTTTCCTCTTTCCTAGAGATCTAACACAATTTTGCAAGTAGTCACTTGGAGCCATATTTCCCTTTGCCCTGGAATATTTTTTTATTTATTTTTAGTAAACGTTTGTCAGTGTTTCTAACATTGCGCCTCCAGCAACGTGGCCTGGCCTGAAGCCACGCAGCAGTCTGACAACCTGTTAGGCGAGTCTCCTATCAATTAGGCTGCAGCTGTCATTGGATCTATTCTCAGCCTCCTTGGTACGTGTTTGCAAATAACAGGGGCTGCTGTTTTGCAGCTCTTGATTTTTTTTCTCCATAGCCAGTCAAGAACATTTTGTCCCTAGAATTCCTCCTGTCTCCTTTGTTTTTGCTTTCTAATCATCTTTGCTTTTTTCTCCTAAGAATATATGCTTATCGAGGATATTCTTATAAGTAAAGTGTCTGCTCTCTCTTTTATTTCATGCACAAAACAAGGAAAACCTCCCCCAAAGAAACAAAAAAAGGAATATCTCACTCAAGGCTACACTTTGATCCTTTAAATGTTTTCAGATTTTCTCCAAAGCATCCAGAGTGCTTCTTACCTGTGGGGAGCTGCCATTTTGAAAGCCTGTCTTGCATGGAAGCTCTCCGTGGGGGCTGCCTTGTTTCTGCTGATGTTTGAGCTTCCAGGCGATTGTGTGTTTTATTATGAGGTTTGCCACAGCTGGAAAGAGAGTCCCCGACAATGTACAATCTGTTAAAATTCCCTCTTATGCGTTCTACCATTTGCAGTTTTCTCTTCTCCTATAAAAATAATGAAAATTGCTCTATAACTTTTTTCCCAGATGTTGCGCGCTGCATGGTGGTACTTGATGCTAATATTTCATTCGGTAATCTATGGAGCACGGCCCCATTTATATTAGACAGAGCAACTGCGCTTAGGCATATGATTTTCTTGTTTTGCTTCCATGCGAAATGGGAAATCAGAATTGGGGTGTTCAAGCAAGGCAGAAGCATTGCTTGCTCAGGGCATTTCATCCTTGGGCTGACTGAAAGATACATTTTAATATCATGTTGTCATTTCTTTCACAAGCCAGGCTCCGGCTTTGCACAAAAACAGTGGAAACTGTTCCAGTTTCCTCTCAATCCCTAGGTCCTAACAACGGGTCTCCAGCCAGTTTGCAGCTTTGGAGGCAGAACCAGCCCATCACAGGCAGGTTGAAACAGTTAAGTTCACATCAGCTCATACTGAATTGGCAAAAGTCCCTATGCTTGCCTGGTGGGAGAGTAAGGACAGGGCTTTTTTTCTATCCCCGCTAAATAGCACGCGATACTGCAAGATGCTTCCCCTGCAACATCACTCAATGTTTGCTCTGCAAGAATATGCACAAGGAGCCCACCCAGTGCTGTTGCTGTGCTGGCATTCAGAGGCATCTTGAAGTTTTTGCATACAAAATTTCCCCAAACTGGCAGTGTGGCCCTGCGAAGCTCTTAGGCACTGTAAGTGTTAATACAGCACTGCCTGTCTACGCTGTATTTTCTGGAATACGATAAACCCATGACAGGAAGGCTCCACCAGGATCCCAGCACTGGGAGGTTTGGTGTTACAACACCAAGGTATGGGGCAGCTGGATCATTGAAGGGAGTCTGCAGGCTCTGAGCAGCCGCTCGGCACGCGAGCAAGAGGGGCTTCTGCGGGCAAAATTAGGGAAGCTGGAACATGTAGAAGGCCTTGGCAGTGCATTACTGGATTGCCTAGTAGTGCATTAGCACCTCAGAAAGACCTGGGTGCTTTTGTGATCCTCTTCCTAGGTGTCTATTACAATCTTTCTTTACCAGGGGAAAGGTGGCTCTAGATCCATTAGGAAGCTGCTATTTAGACTAGGATGTAGGCTCCCACAGCACTTCAGGTGTTTCATGAAATACTTGTTGGAGATGATAAATCATGTTGAGAGGTGCTGCAGATCTTTGGGCAATCTCAGGCTGAGACATTTAAGGTTTTCTCAAGTACTTATTTAATGAAAAGCACATTTCACATGTATATAGCATCCCAAATTGTTCCTGCTCAACCACTGAGCTTTCAACTCTTTGAAAGTATAAACATAGTCAGAACAAGCTGCCATCCTGTAGACAAAGCTTAGTTGGCAAGAAGATGTAGTTTATGCAGTATTTATCCTGGTAAACAAAGACAAGTAAAATGCTTTACTTGTTAACATCAACTCAAAGGAAAAGCAAATGATGGCATTTGCTGTAATCATGTTCAATGTTCTGAAGGTGCCTGCATGTTTCACCTTTATTCTAAGCTCTTGCTTATAATTTGCTTCTTACGTTTAATGGTGTGTGACTCTGTTTCTGAGAATGCAGTGTATGACTTTGTTTGAAGACTGTATTTAAGCAGAACAGTTCTCTCTGGATTTTATAGCGATAATATTAAGTGTACCAGGAGGACTGGTCAAATAAGCAGGAGGGGCCTGAGCCGACTAGTTTGGTGTTCATTTCTTTGTCAGCTGCCGTTGGAATAGTGTTCAGATTAATGTGATTACTCTTTGCAGTGGCTGCGAGTTCATAGACCAACTGTGCACTTGTATCAAAGCCATCAGAATGATTTTAGTCCAGGGTTCCTACCAGAATTATTTATATAAAATGCATTTGAAATCCTATATTGGCCATTTACACGTGAGGATTTCTATTTCAGGAAGCTTTGGAAACAGCCAGGATCTTCAACTGCACCCTTTCTGAAAGATACAAGATCCATTTAACATTTAATGATGACTGAGAAGGTGCTTAAAAATAACTCAGAAGCACAAAGCACATTAGTGTGCTCCCTACCGGTTACAGGATTGGACTAACAGTTAAATTTTGGATTCTATTTGCATTTCTTGTCCTTTCTTGCTTCATGACCTGAGATGAATTGCCTAGTTTGCCTTGACAAATGAGCTTAATACTTATCTATTGTCCATATTTACATTATTACATTTAGGAGGCGATAGAATCTGAATTCATCTTCTCTGAGGAAAGAACTGTAAAACTCTGTGGTGGTCAGGTAGTATAAAATATATCCTTCTACATGAGTGCACATAGTATTTTCCACTGTATAATTTGCCAGTATCAAGTCCATTTCCCTGCAAAAGGTCCCTAGTTAATGATGGTATAAGTTCTTTTGGGAGGGATTATGCTTACATATATATTTGTACAATATTCAACATAATAGCAAGCTAATCTTGACTGCATCATTTATGCTTTGCTGCAATTTATACAATATAGGTAATCAATTAGTCTGATTCTTCTGCATGCTGCTAAATGGAACATGAACAGCTCATAATGGGCAGCAGTAAACAGACATTTGTATGTACACAGATACACCGTGCAGTGAAGGAGGCATGCAGGAGACAAGGTGCTGAACAAAACAGCCCTGCATAAAACCAGGCATTCATTTAAAAGAAGAAAAATGTCACTGAAAGCTGCAAGATTATTAGCATTACTATGCATGAGGAGTAGTCAAAGAAGATGTTACAAGAGGAAGAGAGACATTATTCAAGTGTCTGGGAAGACAGACCATCATCAGCAGTGGAGAGAGAAAAGGCTTCCGAAGGGATAGCATAGCATTTCAAACATTAAATTATAAGGGGACTGAAGCTTTAAAAGGTATGTTGGAGTTTCTGCATTATTTATTATTTGAGATTGCCTTTCCCCCCAAATGCCTAAGTTTTGTTCCATACATACAGAACAGAAAAGTCCTTCCCATACTTCTCAATTTCCCAGGGCTTTCTGGACACTGAGCCAGCTCTAAGTTTTGAGATATGATTTACTCTAAGCAGACATTGATTACCTGCAGTGCTGCAGTGGGTTGGAGCTGCTCGTTACAAAGGTTGGGGAAGCGAGAAGGATTTGGCTGCCGTTACTCTGGAGCTTGGGAAAGTTGGGCTCAGAATTCATTATTATTTTGTATTTTTATTGCATCCATACTTATGAGCTCCAGGCACTGACAGGAGTTCACAGTGCTAGGTGCTGTCCAACACAATTTAAGGCCTTGTGGACACCTTTTTCGAACCTAGTCCATTGCTGCACTGACAGTGCAGTCACTCAGAGTGCAGAAGCTTACACTTGGAAAACGCCTGCAAAAAATATAGCTTGTATCAGTTGCCTGAGCAAAAGAAGCTGTATTGGCAAAAAGAAACTTTTTTCCCCCCTTTTGCTCATATTACAGCTATGTCTACATTAGGGCTTTTGCTGGCATAGCTGAAAAAAAAAATCACACTCCTAGCTGACAGGGATATGCTGTCAATTTTTTTAAATAGATGAGTCTGAAGTATTTCCACATGATGGATCAGTGTGTGTTTCTGTGTGTGGGGAAGGGGGAGGGGTTGAACGTGTTTTAAAATAGAAGTTTCTAAAATTGGTTTGCACAGACACCCTTAAAATGGCAAGTACTGCCCTTGCCAATAGCTTCCCGCTTCCCGGCCCGCCTGTCCTTCTCGCCCAGGCTCAGACCCCAGCCCTGTACTCCCCTTCCCTTCCGCCTTGTCTGCCCCACACCCTGGTGTGTCCAGCCGGGGACTCTTGCCTGCTGTCCTCAAGTTCTCCTGCCTGGTTTCTGCCCTGGCGGCATCCCACCTCCGTGCCTCTGCCTCCTCTCCACGCACGCTTACTGAAGCGCCAGTCCATCCCCTCTGCCACCAAGGGCTGGCTCCGCTCCCTGAAGTGTGCGTTTCTTACCTTCCTCTCCTACCGCTGCTCCCAAGGCCTCCGATGGGTGCGAAGGCTCAGGCTTTGCGTACAAGCAGAAGTCCTCCATAAGCTCTGTGCCACTGCAAAATGTTTCATTTCCTGCAGCCAAACTGCACGTTAAGTCAAAAAGAGAGCAGAGGGATTTCCATTTCAAACAGGGAGGCAGAGCCTTTCCAGAACATCTGGAGAATATTTGGAGGAAGAAACGGAGCTGTGATAAGATCACAGGACTAGAGGCATGAAGGTCGGTTCTGTTGCTGCTTGTCCTGACCAGACAATTACTGATGTTTACCTTGTTCCATCAGCTCAGGTTGGTTACGGAGTCCAAATGGCATATCAAGGTGTATCATATGTACTAGCTCCTGGGGAAGGAATTGATCCCAGCGCTACTGTGATCTTTCTGAGTCACCTTTGGGCAAAAGTTACTGCTTTGGTGCCTCAGATTCTTCGTGTATAAAATGAGACCTCACGGTCGTGAGGTATGAACCTTAATTTGATCAAACTGGAAAGGGGGTGGAGGTCCTGTGGGGGTTGTCTGCTGAAGTGCAAGAAGTAGGGATTAGGTGGTCCTCAGATGACTCGCACTCCTTTAGAGAAGTACAATGTCGTGAAAATAAGTTGCTAAATAACCTGCACACGGTGTGAGGGAGTGAGGGGTCAGAGGCAAGCAGGCTCCTGAGCAGACAGCAGCCTGGGCAAACAAGTCCTTGAATCACCCACAGGTGTCGGTGTGCATAGCCCGCGCCCCAGAGTCCTTACTGATGGTTATTGCAGGTAATCCATGGGATATACACCTGGAAATGAGGCATCTGTAACAGTTTTTAAAAAGACCAGTGAGAGGACTTGTTTTAATTTTTTCTGACTCTGAAAGTTTAAGCATTTAAATAGCATTTAACCAAGTAACCCACAGCCCATTGGTATCAACTATTTGTTCAGAGTTTAAACTGACATTTCGTAAGTATGTTAATTGATACTGCGCTAACTTACTATAGGTATCTTCCTAAGTGCCAATTATCTGCCTCAACATTCCCCACAATTTAAGTTTGTTAGTAGGAAGCTAATTACACTAGTTTATTGCTGATGGAATTACATGAAGAGTAGATTTTGCTCTTACATACTTATTAGCCTTCAATAAGTGATCCTTAGCAGTCTGTTGCTATTCAATTAACAAGTAATAACTTCTTTAATGAATCTAATTGAAATGCTTATTTCAGTCAGGCACCTAATATAAAGTGCTTTACTTTGAGCACTTTTCTGAGTGCTAGTCTTGTTTACTTAACAAGAACAAAATGGGGCCACTGAGGAAAACTGAGACTGTGATGAGAACTGAACCACTGTTGGTAAATCCCTGCCAAACATGACCAGAAGTAATTTGTCAGGTGGTTTCTGTTCTACAGAAATATCACGGGAATAAGCCAAGACATTTCTCTCTGAGGGTTTAAATCCACGGAGGGGATTCTGCAGCATGAAATTCTTCTAGCACATTAGCTCTGCCTCCTGCGGCGGATGTAAAAACACTTGCTGCTCTGCTGGGAGCTGCGTAGCTAAGCTCCGGCGCACTGCCGTGGACGCTGTCGTTGAGTTCTTGTTACAGTTCGACTCTCTTAAAAACTCACTCCTTTTCTTTGTGAGTCTGCACGTTTGGCTTAAGAGATTGATAGAAGTGCTATGATGGCTATATTTAATGATCTAAAACTATCAGTATAATTACAGCCCAAAAGAGGATATAACTGGAGGGTTTTATATTGTTCCATGTACTTCAGTGAGACTGACGCTAAATCACCTTGAATTTAGTCTTTGCTCACAAGCGTAACCTGTGCTGACCGTCTTGAGTGACCACTCCTGGGGCTAACAAAACCCAGTTGCTACGTGGAGACAGCTTCCTAACAAAAGTGGCGCAGAAGCGTGTGCAGTGTATCTGGGGCTGTGCACACCATACCTGGTGAGCTGTTAGGTTGGGAGTCTCCTTAATGGGGAAGGGGAGGATTCTTAACTGGGATTTTGTAGTCTAGGAAATGATAACCTGCTTTGTCCATTTATGGGATGGGAAGACCCAACAACGGTTGGCTTCTGAAGCTATTTTTGGTTTCAGGATTAGAAGTCTGGTTTCTCCCATAATGAGGATTTAACAGACAAGACTTGTGTTTGCGGATAAACGCCAGGAAATCTTCTCAAGCAATGCGAACAGACTATTCCATTTGGCAACGTTAGTGTATGGGCAGAAACCTTTCCTCAAGAATTTTTATCAGATAGATTTAGTGTCAAAAGAACACATAATAGGCTGTAATATCTTCTCCAGTCTATCATCAGGTTTGTTACCAACTTTTTAATGTATGCCTTCTACTCATTGAATTGAAAGACCTTATTGATCTCTTTGCAGCTGAACTGATTATTGGGGTAAGAGAGAGACTTCCTGAAAGAAGCCAAGAGAAATTATTCATTTAACATATTCTGATTTTAGTAAACTTCCATTTAACCTCCAGGGTTAATTAAAAAAAAAAAATATTGCTGGTTGGCTGGCATAAATTTATTAAATCAGACAGAAACTGAGTTCAGGCTAGTACATTTAATGTCAACTTTTGTAATATTCTCGAGGAAAAAAAATCCACATAGACTTATTAGTATTCCAGAATTGCTTTATTTAAAAACACCAGCCATAACAGCAAAGCAACCCATCTAGGAAAATAACCCCCAAAATGAAAACACATTCTGCAACTTCGGATAGTTCAGAAATACTTAAATAAGGTATCGGGGACTTCATGGGCCTGTGGTTATTGGTTGAAAAACCTGTCTTCGTCATGAGGTACTAGCTAGTTGGTGTCTGTAGCTTCCTCGGGTTGGGATTAGGGGATTTGGTATGCTTTCCAGAGATGCCATGGTTCTTCCCTGTGCCTATAGGGTGATAGCTGGCGTCTTTGTTAATGTCTGAACAGAGAGCAAGGATTAAAGGGGCCTAACAGCTGAGGGGATTTTCAAAGGCACGAGTGGTATTTAGACATGTATCTCCTGCTGGTTTCTATTGGTTTTCCAGTCCTGCTTTGAGATTCCTGGTTTGGTGTGGGTCCGTCTCCCCACTGCTCTCCCTGACCCTGTTGTGGACCAGATCTGGGGAAATTTTCAGAAGTACAGATGTCAACACAGAAGTTACATTGTTGGGATGGAGGAGCCCATGCTCGATAGGAAAGAGCTAGTCGAGGACCGTCCTGGAGAAGGTTCTCGTCATTATTGCTGTGACGAGCTTGCAGGTGAGATCGGGTGGCATAACAAAGGTGCAGTCTGACTTTTTGAAGCTGGGCTCCTCTGGCCCTGACTTGACCTTGCCTCTGAAGCAGAGGGGAAGTAGAATATCCTATGAAGCAGCAGCCAGAGAGAGGAGAAGCCTTCATTGGAAGGACTTTATGAAAAAACAAATGAGCACTAAAATACCCAAGCGAGGCTTCAAGACAGGTTAGTTATTGTCCTGTGCAGGACAAGTGAAACTATGTTTTAGAGAACACAAGGAGGAGTATAAAGAAATCCAGTACTGGATTTAGATAGAATTGTTAGCTGTGTGGCATTTGTGCAAGACTTTGTTAGAAGCCAACGTCATAAAGCTGTCCATTCTGTCAACCAGTTTCAGGGCAAACATTTTCTCCCCCCGCCCATCAAATTGAGATGACAGGTTTCTAAGTGGTTTTAGTCTGAAATGTGACAAAAAAATATATTTTTGGCAACTGATCTTGCTTTGTGCCCTATGTGATAATTTGTCCCTCCTGGCTTGGAATATCTTACGTAGTTAGAGCCTTTTGATGCATACCCCCTCCCTCCGAGTATGGGGAGAAATTCTACCTGGAATTTTGTTCCGCGGAAGAGAAAATCCAGCCTTTTACCAAGTACTGCAGTTTAACTGAAGCAGCAGGAACTAGCAAGGAATGCTTGTAATATGGAACATACCATGTATAGCAAAATGTCATTTTCAAGTGCTTTCTGAACTATCCATCCCAGTAATGAAGCAGCTCTGAAATACCACGTGACTTCCTCACAGTGTGTTGCACTCCGTATAACCTCGCCTTTGATCATGATGTCACTTCAGATGAAAGACTCGCATGGAGAGTGGTACGTTGTGTGTTAGGATCAGCTGATATCCTCTGGGATCTGAACAGTGAAGGACTGTTTGAGATGTGCACTCTATGCTTGTCAAAGAGAAATAAGTAAGTGCTGCAATAAAAATAGTAGTCGGATATCCAAACTCACCTCAGTCTGGGTAGAAGGAAAACTTCACCTTTATGCAAAAAGACCTGCTTAATCTGAAAGTTCTCCTAGAAAGGATTTTAAGGATGCGTAATCTTTTTTACTGCCTTTCAGTTCAGGGTCCTAATTCAGCTCAGTGATTTCCTGAATGCTTGAGTAGCTCTAGGTGGCCCTGCTTGAGCAAGGGGCTTGGACCAGATGATCTCCAGAGGTCCCTTCCAACCTCAACCATTCCGTGATTCTGTGATTTTGATATCCCTTACTTGAGTGTTACCAATAGAAGTGAAAGAAGCACCACAAAACACCCTCTTCTGCTTCCGTTAGCACAAGCGGCTCCCTACAGGATAGTCTCAACGTGCTCAGTGGGTGCCTTTATATAGCTCTTCTCTTGTGCCTGGGAGTTTGGCGTTTGGCGCCTTATGTCCCAGTTGTGTATAATATATGATGGGCTTTTCTAATGAATTTAAAACCAAGCAAATTTACAACGGTGCACACTGTGGTCCAGGGATGGCAAGAGGATTCCACACACAAAATGTCAGCTGGCTTAGGCGAGCCTGTTCAGCTCCCATTGCAGTACCTGCTGGAAAACCCTCCAAAAACCAGAAAAAGCAGACCATGCCCGCAGAGGCATTTTTTCTTACTCTGAAGCCTTGATCTCCTTATCAAACAAACGTGGCCAGAGATGATGTTGGGGCTGCGTCCTGTTACAGCAAATGCTTTCCTGCCGATGTGCATCCCATTTTGCTTTGGCCTTGCTCACACCTCCTTGGCTTTTGCTTTCTGGGAACGTCTGAGTGATTGAGGGTGAAGGCCTGGCCCCATGCCGCTCTGCCATCTCATTCGATGGAGTCAGTATTTCACCCGCGCTAACAGTGACAGAGACTGAACATCAGAGCTGCATGCACAAGCTTTCACAGAAATCAATTCTCACATACAGCATTAATATTGGGAGTGCTTCTCGCTCACCTAATCGTTGGCCAGGCACAATAACCTGTGACTAATAGCCATTCACGGTTATACAGCACGGCCTGATTATAAAAATTTACCATTAGTCCGTAACAAAAAAAATCTCAAGCTGTTAATTGACCAACACGTATTCCTGAGGAAATCGGAGTGATCAGATGGATATTCATTGCACAGAAAGGGAAGGTACAGCTAGCTTGTGCGTTGCTTTTATGATTCATCTGCTCTGATCTACTTTTGATTATTTTTTTCCTCATGTGAGGCCAGTGTTGTAAATCAAAGATTTGAGAAATAAGCCTGTGCTTAAAGTGACCCAAATTAAAAGCCAGTTGCCACCTTTCTTCTCTTACTAGGCAGCCGTCCATTTCTGTGCAGGACTAGACATATGTTAAAGGCTGTCATACAGCAACAGAAGCAAACCGGTGAGCTCATCGTCTGCCTTTGCCAATGTTTAAGGTCAGCTACTGGAAAAAGTTACAAAACAGCTATTACAGCCAGGTATGATCCTGCAGAAGGGCCTTTACTGAGAACTGTTATTCTTTGCTCATTTTTGTGCAAATCAGTGGGACATTGCCCTGGAAAAACAGCCTGTGATTCGCAAAACAAGGACAGCAAGATGTGTGCAGGTCGGTTTTGGGGTTGGTGTTTTGTTTTTTTGGTTTTTTTTTTTGCCAGTCAAGTTTTCCTGTCGTAAACATCCTTTTTGTTGGCAGATGGGGACCGTTCCTGAAAGCGGTCAGGACAGCTTGTCCATGTGGTAGATTTTCTTCTTCTTCTTCCCTACCCGTAAAGTATTACAGGAGCTTGAGCACCACTCTTTCTGGCTGACATGAAGGGCAGAGGCACCAGTCTGGCAGCGCCACCGTCGCAGCCCAAGGAATTCTCAAACTTTACCTAAACGTGGTCGCCCTCTGGCATGCCCGCTCTGGTCAGCAGCCGTCACTGTAGGAGACAGACTTGGGCCTAGTTATGATTTTAACGAGCAGAGCTCAGAAAAGAAGTTGGTGACTGTAGGAAAAAAGCAAGCAAGCAGACCATAAATCAGGTCATCGGATGAATTCAGAATGCGCTAATAAAATCAGAGCTTCCAACAAATTTCACTTCAGGCAGAGGAGAAACGGTTTCTCAGTCGCGTGTTCAGGACAGATTATAATTTCAGATGTGTGTCAGGCCAATGCAGTATGTCTACAAAAATGTTTGCAGGCCGGCAGCAGTGGCTGGTCCAGAGTTGCACTCACACTAGTTGCACTTCAGTAGGATTAACTAAAAAGGCGAGAATGTCTAGTTCTCTGAGCAAAGATGAATCTAATTAAATGTTTTTTTCCTCCCAAATCCTTTGGTTTCTTGCTCTTCCATACTGTGCTATGATGACATTTGAACAACAAATGCGGTCTTGGTAGGTTGGTCTCCTGGTACTGCTTTTTATATGAAAAGCTTGCACATCCCAGCTGAAGTCCAGATGCTGCATTTATGAGGTATTTTGTCGTGATCAATTTTTAAAAAATGTTTTTCCATCCCATGAAATTAATAGGCACCTGGGGAAATACCAACTCCTCCCAGCTCCTGCAAATACTAACCTTTCCCAGATGGGAAGGGACTTCTC
>NW_008825430.1:3453874-3467114 GCF_000699105.1 Pygoscelis adeliae
TGGTGCTCAGAATCACAGAGGGAGAAGGAAAAATAAGAAAACCTTCGTAAGTGGAAAACGTTACAAACAGACCAACTGCACATACGCCAACTGCCTTCAGAGGATCCATTATATTGAATAAACCCGGCATAATCTTCCCAGGGTCACAGAGTGAGTCATTAGCAAGACGGCACTAAGACAGAGGCATCCTGATTTTTTTTTTTTTTTTTTTTTTAACTACTCTGATTACTTTAAGACCCCAATTTAAAAGGCCGTAGGTTTGTGCTGGCAGCGCAATCATACAGATTACTCGCGGCTTTACAAATTGGCGTTCTTGCAGTCATCTCACTACTATGGGCCTGCAGCCCTTTTTTGTTTTGTCTTTTTTACTTGTTTGTGTTCTGTTCAAAATTATGTATGGTTTTTTTTTCTACAAAACCCAAAGCAAGCCGGAGATGGGCGGGAGCCTCTCCTCTGCCTTCACGCGCCCACACCAGGACTGCGCACGCCGCTCCGCAGCCCCGAGCGCTCAGGCCAACTCTGTGCTGCCTGCCAGCATCAAGCACCCTTCATGTGCTCATCAGCTACGGGATGTTCTTCAAGAGAGACTTCGGGATGCTTAAAACCAACCAATTGACCCAGGAGAGCAGCTGAGAAGGAAAACTGAAATTGCTTCCACTTCTCTTCTTGCTACGCTATTCCTTTCTGTCGCAGTTCCCTTTCAGAATGGGTAGTCTGTAGGTGGCTGCTTTGGTATTATCATTAAAGACAAAGCAGTTTAAAAGCTGCTGTTACGGCCCGTTAGCCTTTGGCTGCCACGTTCCCTCTCTGTTAGTAAAGGGAGAGGTTTTTTTCTTGTACTTATTTGTCTAACAAACGGTGAATATTTGTTTTCGTAGACTTCTGCGGTGTTTGCACCCACCGCGTAGCCCGGCAGAGCACGTCGGGAGAGGCGATTGTCTGGCTAGACCCATCCAGCCACCACATCGCTCTGGTTAGGCGAAGGCTGGTTCAATACGGACCACAACAAGTAACTGTGGAAAATGGTCACTTGACACCTTTTAGACAGCATAAATACAGATGTTTTCTGAACAAACATTTTCCATCGTGTTGTAGATGCACTTTTGCATGTCACTAAAATAACTATTTGTAATTCCTCATTACGACCCTTAATGCCCGACTGAAAATTATTATTCAAGTAGGCGTGCTTCAAAAGGTACTGCCCCTTCACAGCGGGAACACCTTTAGCCAGACTGGCTGACACTTTCACGTCAAAGGCACAGTTAATTTTAAACTGGAGCAGCAGCACAGGCTTGCAGCATATGACAGCTATGTGTGCATATCTATTTCATATATAAAGACATCCAATGAAAAAAAACACATCAATAAAAAGAAATCTAAATTTGCTTCTGCACTAGAAAAAACAGATACTGAGCCATCGGAGGGTTGGGACTTTAGCACCATGTTTCTTTTCCCTTTAAAAGCTTTTTTTCTTTTTTTTAGTAAGCTACAGCTAGGTGCCATTGTATTGTTATAACACGCAGGGTGATTTCAAATGATTAATACCTTGACAGCATAATCTCATAACAAATCATTTTTATCCATTATCTAAAATCAATTTTTAATTAAAAGAATACGCTGTATTTGTTTTCTGATACTAAATTACCCCGATGATTTTAAAATTACGTGAGATGTTGGCACATACTAAATATACGGCACATATATTTCTGTTGGGCTTTACTGTCTGCCTGAAACGTGAATTTCAATTATTAAGCATTAGTAAGTAATGTCCTGCTATGTAGGGTCTGCAATTAATTTTGCCAGAAATGATCTCTTTTTGTAGGCTACATTTTTTTCTTTCGAAACTGTACTGTATTTGCACAAAATTGGTTATTTTTCTAACCTTACAAGACAGGGTCGCAGGAACCAGAGCGCAGCTGGAAACCTGGATCGAGCTCCAGTAGAGGCTTCATACGGGCGTACATCACGTATTTGCAAATGCAGCGCCTCTTCTCGGTGTGTCACGTGGGCAGCCCCGACGCCGTACTGCTCCCTACCACCGCACGCCGGCTACTTTGGCGTCTCATATTTAACTCGGGAGGCTGAAAGTCACCTACAGACACCCGCTCTCCCTCAAGAGCACGCATGTCAACATGCGCCTGCAATGAAAATGGAAGGACACCGGCGTGCGCCGCCGGCCGCCTCTGCAAGTCCCCGGTAAGGCCGATGAGAGGATGTCCCTGTGCCTTCTTCACAGAGCTATGACAGGCAAGCAGAGCTCTTCCTCTATTGTAATCCCCGCAACAATGCGCCTAAAACCAGCTTCACGAATAACGAAACTAGACACTCGGTACATTGGAATATTTTATTTTGACTTTACATGCGGTGTTAAAAACCCAAAGAACGTATTATTTACACATCCACAATACAAGTTTACAAGATATCTATACATGTTAAAGTACTCTATAGTATAGAGCAGCTTCATTTAAGGGTTACTTTTTTTATGCCGTACCATTAAAAAAGATACAATCTGCGTTTACCTTTGCACAAATGGATAAAGCATCTTTTATTATTAAATTAACAGAATAAGGACTAGGTTGAATGTTAGAAATTTCAACATAAATACTGAGAGAACTCACATTACCATCTACAAGGCAGCACAATGTTACAGGAGGTTATCAGGGTTCACATACATTTATCTTTCGGTTTCACACAAGTCTGTATTAATTAATATTTGTAAAGTGAATTCCGATCAGTTTGTGTCTTTTGACAACAGAGTACATTTTTAATAGTTATTAATCTGTAGTGTTTTAGTTGCAAGACAGAAGTGTTTAGGAAGAGAGATCATTGATTTTTGGATCCAGAGGTCTCAAGACATAAATGTCCCTTACAGCTTTACAAGAGAAAAATGACTACTTCTATCCTTCGTTCCTTGTTCCGTAACAGAGATCCAGTTTTCAGTGACTAACCTTTTCTCCCCTTCGAACGCATCACATACATCGCCACCGTCTCTGAAACCCATTGCAGTTATTTGTCCCGCTAATTCATGAATATTCCCCTGCCATGGTTATGTCTATAGTTATGTTCAATAAACAATGTGGTAGTGTGTAGTTTGCAAGCTCAAATAGCCATCTGTGTCGAACGTCAGCTGCAAGTGGATTCTGTAAACCCCACTAAATAGCTTACACAACTTTAGCAGGTGTCGCATTACCCTAGAAACCTCATTTGATTTCGCATTATAACTGTTTGATCCTTCGGAGAGCTGGAGTGGAATGTTTATCATGGTAAGGTGATTTAATGCTGCTGTCTTCTTGGATTGTAGGCTGCCTTTAGTTACCATTAATTATTCTTGCTTTTTATCCTTTTTTTTTTTTTTGGGTGCTGTTGAGAGGTTTTACAACTGGCACTCGGGAGATATGTGCTATAGTGAGAACACTTGACAGATTTATTTATTTTTTTTTTTAGTACTTTTATCATTTGCATGAATAAGGCACAAAATGCACAGATTCAGGTAAACTCACACATAATATTTACAGAATATTGTCATTACCTGCATGACTTTGGAAAAAAACCCTTACATTACACAACAAAAACAAATTGATTGCACTACTGTTGAGTTTTCACAGACTGCTTCTGCCAGGCCAATTAATGTTTCTTCTTTTTTTATTGACAAGAGTCTATCAGCGTGTAGGGCATTATTAAATGCAACAAAAACGTAACCTTCTCTAGTTACACAGGCCTTTGCCAAGTGAATTGATCATTAGCTGCCCTCAGTGAGAAGTACAGGGGCTCAAGTTCACAGCGTCCGGGTACTGGACGGAGGCGCTGTGGAAACACAGTAGAACTCCCCCGTTCCAGCCCAAAACACTAGATTTGAAATGCACAGCTCTGACTCGATAGCAGCACAACAGAGTTAGGAGGAATCAAACACATCCGCTCTCGTTCACTGGCTGACCATTTGATCGAGGCGTTACCATTCGGAAGGCTGGCAGAGATGCGCAGTTCATCCTTGGCTGTCTCCGAACTGAACCCCATGGGCTGCAGAAGGCAGTCTCATCTGGTTTGTTCAGTCATGCTCAATGTAAACAATTCCATAGCATAAAAGATGCAATGGGAATCTAAGTACATCCTAGTGTGTACAGTACACACGCACATCCACACACACGCACAGCTTTATCCGTGGCACAAACAAAATGCCACACACATGGAGAGAAAAAAATAATAATGCTACAGTTGGGCCAGAGACTGAATTCCAGCAAATCGATTATTAACCCAGATATTCATCGAGACATTACCATTTTCTGACATTTGTGCAAGAGGCAAGGTGAATGCATACATATTAAAATGTTCACATTTAATGGGAAGGACCACGCTTAATGGCAGTCTAAAATGGAACCCATTTTTCAAGTATTTGCTTACTGATTCTTTTTCCCAATAACTTTTTTTAGCTATCTAGAACAGTAAAGTAGCCCCCACCCCATTGTGCTACATGTCTCCTTAGCTCCAAACAAAAGAAATGTAATGACCAGCACTTTCCTTTGTTTTTTGTGTTTGCTCTTAGCAAGTACACGAAGTCTTGCTGTAGCTACACGTGGCAAGACACAGATGTTGCTGAAGTAAAAGACAGTTTCTTTGGCCACTTTGTTCTCTTTAATAACAAGCAAGTCTCTGTCTTACGTGTCTACCACAACATCATCTCACAACCTGTACAGGTCAATGCCACACTCATTTTTAGCACAGACATGTCCTAGTAACTGTATTTGTTCAGTGGTCTGACTGAAGTTGTCTGAGGAACGAATGAGGGTTTTGGTGGCACGTCGGGTTTTAAGGAGGGTGTCCTCTTTATTCCTGTACGAGGAAGGGTGCCGTTGCTCGTGTAACTGCTTTGCCTGGACAAGGAAGGCTGGAGGTGAACACTGACAGGCGTCCCTTGCATGTAGTCCATCTTTGTGCCTGCCGTGGGAGGCATGTACCCCCCCCGATTAATACTAGGCTGTCTGGATAACAAAACACCATTTGGTGAGTTTAAGTTTTTAGGAAGGGCAGATATTGAATGCCTTTGTGAAGAATTTTTGTGATAACCTCTCTGCCTTTCCAAAGAGGTCATTGGTACTGCGGGAGTGGTGGGAACGTCCACTCGTTTTGTGGGGCTGTTTCTCGGAAGAGTTGATGGAGGAGAGTATAAAGACGCCTCCCTGTTGGGAACCTTAGGTGGGATCTCAGACATATTTCCCATTGGATCCAGCATTAAAGTCTGGTGGGCCACTTGAATATCTCCCATAATTGCTTTGGGATTACTAGTAGTTTCATTTAAGTGTTTCAGAAAATCATTCAGCGTGTTCCTGGAATCAACAGATCTCCTGTGGTCTCTTTTGCTGGATGGTTTTGTAAGTGGATGATCAATATGTTGCATCTTTTTGTCTGCCTTGTGCGCATTAGAATTTGAGAACGATGTATTGTAATCATGGGTAGCATTGGGAAGAACGATAGCACTAGGAATATGTCCATGACTTAGAGGAGAGTGGGGCGGAGGGCTAGAAGGAAAAAACTGAGGGCTTTTTAGTGGGGTTTCCTTTCGTGAAGCGTTGAGGTTACTATGCGCTTTGTCCGACTGACTTTTCATAGCCTGCAGAGTCTTTTGTTGAAGAACTGGTGTAGATTCAGGAGTTGGAAGCGCAGCTAATTCCGGAGGCTGGCCCCGGTGGTCCATCATCATGGACTTCGTATCACCGTTTGGTGGCAACTCCTTTCTGCTAGTCAACAGGTTCGTGTAAAGTTTGGGTGAATCAATGTTTTGTTGATACTCCTTGACGGGACTATCAAACAGCCCATTCAGTTTAGCAAAGCTCCCACTGGAGTCAGTACAGGACTGAGCCGATTCTGCATCTTTGTGTATTTTTCTGGATTTCCGCACAAATATATCCCGGTAACAGTAAACGGCCACTCCCGCAATAAAGGCTCCCAGGACAAAAGCAGCAAAGACACAAGTGATTAGGACATTCATATGTACCATTTGGTTGGACTCTCCTGATTGTACTTCCCACCTTACACCTGCAAAAGACATGCAGTATATCATAAATCTACATGTACTCCATACCATTACATTTCAGAAGAAGGTAGCCTCCCTCACCAAGTGTGTGTAAGCGCTCTGTGTCTAGTGCTAGTGTAACTCAGTTGGATCCTGCAATCCACAGCACTGGTGAATGCAAATGGTTTTACAAATAAAAATGACTGTGTGAGCGTTGATCAGTCTAAATGAAGACTGTCCATTTTCTTTGATAATGGGGAATGCTCGTCAAAGCTTCTCTCTCATACTACATTCGGTTTAGCCTGTCCCCAAATTTCCTTTAAGGCTCACACAAAGGGGCCTCTATGTTATCAACATTAATGATTTCTGCTGGAAAATTGAGGTGAGAAGGTGCTACTGGGCCAGACAGCAATTAATAACTCATGGAGGGATTTCTCTCTCAATTTTCTGCCCAACTCATAAATCAGTATCAGAAGAGAGACAGGATTATGCAAAGGTTGTGTAAAACTGTATAATGTACATACTGCGTTGTTATAACTACGTTACTGTAAGATGGTGCAAAACTTGTGAACTCATACACCCGTCGGTTGCTAGCCTTGGAGTGGCACACCTTGCATTACGCAAGTGTACTGTTTTTGAAGCTCAAGGTTATGTCATTCTATTAAAACACTAATTTTGCTTTTCTTTAGTCAATAATGAACATAAATACTTGCACAACATTAAAAAAAACAACTTGCAAGGTTAAGTTATTAGAGAATGTTAAAATTTAGAAAACTTTTAGCTTAGACCAAGAAGTTGAATATTGGATTAGTTTTTTATTTGTGTATTAACAAGCTCCCTTTGTTTTTTGAGATTTTTGAAGCAACCACAGACATCTTGCAGCTAAGACAATGTTAGTTTTTAATGAAAGTAATTCTGTTAACTATCCCAAGGGATGTTAAAATGAAAGAGCAAGAGGGAAGGAAGAGATTGACTTTTGTTAGAGGCAAGGCCTTCGAACATTGTTAATGTTCAGGGTTATAGGTTTTAATGGCACTGTGCAAGAGAAAGAAAACATGAGTAAAATTCACTTAGTAGCCGTGACACAAAATGTGATTCAGAACCAAGAGCAAATGATAACAAAAACTTAAAGCAAAACGGAAAATAATTGCAACAAATTAAAATGACAAATGCACTGCCATAATGGCTGATAGGAAACCTGATATGTTTTGGTGAATGGTAATAAAACACAAATGGGTTTTGGCTGGTGAGATTTTCAGTAAATACAGAATTGTGCAAACATGTCTGTCACCTGGCTATTCTGTGTACTGATGAAGACTTGTGTTAGATCTTGGTTATGGGATTGGAAGCTTCTCGATTCTTTGGTTGACTGCAATAGTCCTACTGAGTTAAAGTCTTTGTTGCCGTAGGAGCCTAATCAAAGGTACGCTTAGCTGAAAGAATGGCTACAGAAAGATGAATTACGTGCAGAATACGTTTCTTTTTGTGTTTGGCTTAAAACCTGTGTGCGTCTCTCCATGTACTGAGATCATCTGTAAACTGATGCTCATATCCAGAGAATAAAAATTCAGCTCATCCTTGCTCAGATCTGACCCACGTTCTTCAGAAACGTGCTGCAGGCAGGCAGAGTTTGGGATATGCCCCATTTAACGCATGGATCTGTCATGGAGCTGTGCTTTGTTTTCTGTTCCTCCCCCCTCAACCAAACAAAAACCAACCAAACCCAAAAACATTAAGCTCTTGTAAGCAACCGTTCAAGAGGACTAATAGTCGTATCCAAACTAGACTGGTTTGAAAACAACCACCAGAGGTGCAGGTAAGTCTTGAATGTAATTTTTTTTCTAATGCATCCAGAACTCCCACTGATTTTAACGGGAGCTTTGGAGCACCCCAGGAATAAAAGGCTGAGCTTATTATCTGTGGTTGCCATTATAAGCTCTAAGCAGCACTTTGTACACCGGGTAAGTAGGTATGAAAAACATGATTGCACTGTCTGCATATTCACAGGAAATGGGTGTAAAATATAGCCCAACGATCATGGCTGTTACATTTAAGCCTTAGACAATGCTGAGACTATCAGGTTTCCATTCAGCTGCAATGTATTCCCTGGTAAGGCCTTACCCTTTGGGACACCTGATAATGGATCAGAATAATCAGAAGTGTTTGGGTCATCTTGAACTACAAATTTCCGAGAGCCAGTCACTTTAGGTTTCCAGGAACCAATCACTTTAGGTGATATAACTGGGATACTTGCCATTGTGGTAATGGAAGCTGAGGAGAACTCCATGTCTGTGGTGGCAAACAGATTTTTATTAATGTGTATTACAGTCAGGCTTTCCTCACTGTTTCATGGCGCATCTAAGCTATAGCTGGAGACAGTATTTAATGGGAGTTACACGTCAGAGCAAAATGCGACCCCCTACGCTCTGCAGAAGTACAGAGGGCTGATTAAAATCAATTGGTTCAAAACTTTAGGTACGAAAAAAATACATTACAACATCAACAGCTGCTAGCCAAAAAGCCAGAGAAGTCAAACACGAAAGCAGTGCAAAAGTTAAAGTAAGCAACTGGTGGAGGTGAAAAGCACAACTCATTCCACTTAATTGCTATATTCTTCACTGGAGACAACATACTTGGCTGCCTTTTAAACATCTTCAAAAAAAAAAGAAGTTACTTGGAAAGATACACACTCATGACAGGTTACGCCTGAGAAACCAGATCAGCTCCATTAGTGCTATTATGGTATGCCAGGAACTGCTGAATGAGGCATTTCTACAGGTGGGGGTGAAAGGAATGTTTTTAACCTCTATTTTGTAATGGTTCCTAAGGAACAACGTTGCATAGATTCTGGCTCCTCTGCAGTACCTTTGCTGAGAGAACCACCATAGCCTACGTGAGGAGGAAACACATCAAATTGGGTTTACAATCCAAAGTCTGCTTTGCACACTCAAGTATTTTGTGCTCACTGTCCCGGTAGGTTTAGGCAGGAACGTCTATGGCTCGAGATCTGACTGAGAAATGTACTTCAAAGGCACACTCATTCAGGACTTGACAATAAGGTTCAGCCGTATCCGTGTCCTAATGTAGCCCTTTGAAAATTCAGTTGATAAAGCAAACACTCATGCAAGCGAGGTAGCATTTCCATGTAACACCCTTTTGTTTTGTTTTGCTTTCCTAAGCGAGTCTCTAACTTTCATTATGGGTAAATATATCTGGAAAATATTCATCTCAAACATTACTTCTTGTCAACTTACAGAAGTGCAAATACATCATCAGAAACCAAAACACAAAATAATGTTCTTGTTGCACTCTTAAAAATTTAACATACAAGTAGATTATTTTCGTATTTGTCAATCAGAAATGCGCCCTGGGTTTGAAAGCAGAGACCAAGTGCCGGGAGCAAAAGCTGGGCAATAAAGGCTCGGTCTTGCTCCTGTTGTCAGGAGTCAACACAGGTTCTGCTTTTGAGTTCAACAGAGGAACACGGGGTCCTGTCTTCCTGAACGCCAGGGGCTGACAGTGAACACACTATTAGAAAAAATCACTGAAGGAGAAAAGGATGTGAAAGTCCATCTGACAACAATGCACAAAGTTCTTTTCTAAGCCACCTTTGTCTACACAGGTCCTCATTCAGCTACACAGTTTGTGATGTTAAATTTTTTCCATTAGCACAAACTACTTAAAACATTTCAAAAATAAGAGAAATACACATTCTAGAAGATGTGTATTTGTGCAAAAAGCTTGCTGGGAAAGAAGGAAAAGAGGAAAGGAGAGGTAAGGAGGAAGATGATGAAATTCTGCCATTCATCTACTAGAGATGACCAATAGGGGCATTCACAAATGCATGGCTGGGGATAAAGAGTAAAGCTTAGTGGACGTTCGTGCAGTGAAGATGTCATCTATGTTAATCAGGCTCTTTAATAAAAGATGTCTCAATAAATAATGAGCTGTCAACATGCGGCTACACAGGGTGAAGTGCTGAGTGAGAAGAGTCTCACTATCTTTACCATCAGTGGGAACATGAGTAAAAGCACAAAAATGGAGGATTGCCAACTGTGCAAAAGGAAGGAAAAAAGGGCTGAAAATGCTGAACTGAAGGAAAGTAAAGGTCATTAATTCAAAAAAATTAAAAAAAACTAACCAGATGTTGGGTCGCCAAATATTTTGTAATCTGGTGTAGCTGTAGTAGGCAAAATTTCTAAAAGAATTAAAGGAACAAGTAATCAGTAAAAAGTAACAAAAAGAAAGCAAAAGATCTCAAACCTGAGTAATGGAAAATAAAAACTAAAATATTACTGGTTACAAAAAAGAAATTCTTCAATACTTTGCTGTAGACCCCAAATAGTTGTAAACCGGTGAAGGAAAGACAAAACTCTGCCACCCAGGACCAAAAAGCTCAGCTTTGAGAACATTCACAGTAACACCAGGTGACGCGGTCATCGCGTTACTGAAAAGCTCATCATCAATTTAACATCCATAGTGAGGTGTGGCCACAGACTACCGCTGAGACATTACGGACGAGCAGCAATGACTATGCCTTACCATGGCAGTCCCCAAGCTGCGCTGTGCTGCCGTATTCGACATCTTGCACATATCCTCCGGTGCTGTGGTTGTATGAAACAAACAAAGAGAACCTGCAATTAACAGTATTAGTAGGGAAACAAATGGTGATTTTTCTTTTTTTCTGGAAGCAGCAAATGGAAACATAGACAAGAGCTAGTGTATGGCCCAAAAAATTGTTTTACAAAATGTGCAAGTTAGTTCCCGCCAGGCTTTAAAATTCTACAGACGTGCTTATGCCAGGAAATAGAAAAAAAATCCCTTTTTTCAGCAACTTCATCATGTCGTCTACATTGGGCGTACTCTTGGTTTTAGATACAACTGTCCAATTATACTAGTTAAGGTTTCCACTGGCCTGCTACAAAGGCCTCTTTTTAAGATACAGCTGCTAATGCGCTGTAAGTTACAGACTTGATTTGTGCAAAATGCCTCTGGTATGCATATATATCACCCCAGCTCCAGCGTGGAGGCAAAATCCTACTCTCTTCCCACTGTGAATCCTGTGCTTTCGTATTTGCAATTGACCGTGCCCTGGCCGTGAGCACGCCTGGGAGGGGATACTGTGTACTGTCCTCTCTGAGCTGCTCAGGTTTGCAGGCAGCAAGTTCTTGCCTTCCTACTTCCAACTGCTCTTCCTACAGGTCTGCTCGTCCTCCCACACACATGTAAAACTCCCACTGAAAGCAAGTCCTCACCTAGAGGTTGCAGAATTAGGTCAGACTTTAGCATTCTGTTCTCTTACGTAGAGAGTACACTGAAAAACCATCCCCTCAAAAATGGAGATCTGTTAATCGAGGGCAAGGGAACAGGCACAGGGTATGAGCTCATGTGGTCTGTCAAGCGTACGTAGAGATGCTGGGCTAATTTGAAAAGCAGTACTTACAGCATGCCTGGTGTCACTCTTCCACATGCCTCGTGGTCTAACCAGCCACAGTATGGGTCCCGTGAAGCAATACATGCCCTTGCAAGAGAAAAACCCAAAAAAATCATGCATTTTTTACTTCCTTGCCAAGAGATGTTGGTGCCCTTCCTTTAAGAGGGAGTTCAGGAACGGGGCCGTACTTTTTACATGACCCGTGACGCTCACACCGACTCAGAGGAATTCTAATGACGCAGCTGGAGAACGCCACAAACAGAGCATGGTGGTCCCGGTCCAGCTGAAGGGAAATGACTCTTCTGTCCTCCTCGCTCTCAGCATTACACCTGTTCAGCAAAAATAACAGGAGGCCATTATTTTAGTAACTGTAGTACTTTGTGCAGCGCTTACACTGCAAACATTTTATTTATTTATTGTCTGTGTAGATACTGAAAAGAGACTTCTTACATATATAAATGTAACTTACTACTCTTGGCTGAGTGATTTCTAAACAAACCTATGGGTTATCAAATGCCAGCTTCTGGCTCTTATTTACAGCTAGGTGACAATTTCGCTGAACTAAAAAAATCCATTTTCTTTGTTCTCTCACTCGGCATAAATATCTCGACAGAGCAGAACAGGAGTCCTGTATCGGACGCCTGTGAAGTCTAATCGGAATGCTTCCATTCCCAAATTCTTTGCACCAGAATAAACAAGTTTCAAACGATTAGACATAGTTTATACATTATTGGTCACTCTTGAGAAACCCTCAAGATAAGCTCACGTCATTTCTTTTTAACAGCAGCAGATAGTTCTGACGTTTCATATTCAGGAAGAAGTGTATCTATTTGCAGAAGAATTAGACTGTATCACTAGAATTGGACTGTACCACTGACGTCACTGAAGTGGAATTAGGTGGTTCACTCAACCCATGCAAAATGGCAAGTGACCAAATATTTTCAGGTGGACATGAGGAACACTGAAATGACAAACAAGTGGTGATGTTGGTGATAATGAGTTGGTTTTCGGTTACCGTAAGTTTTTTTAGCTAGGTACCAAGGACTAGCGGAAGAGCTTAGGTGTTCTGGTAATACTTACTTTGCATGATTATATGCTTCAATCTCTTCCAGTAATACGCTGTCATTCAAAGAGAAAGGCCTGGTCTTTGCCAAGATTTTAAGCACTACTCCTGCTTCGGAGCCAACAAATATGACTGTGTAGTTCTGGTAGGGTCCAGCAGCGTGGTCTACAGCGATTGCTGTCAATCTGTACCTATCAAGACCAAAAGGCGTACCATTAACAGCGCGTTTTCTTGTTTTCCTTTTCACGTGCGTTATTTTTGAACGGTGTCATACCTGACACGTGTTTTGGTAAACCAGGGCTCCTCAATGACTGAGGGAACAGCTGAATCCATCAAAGGATGAGATTTGATGAAGGAGAGCGTTTCGTCTGGGAAATCAATGGAGGTTTTGTAAGCCTCTGCTAGGCCGTGTTTTGCACAGCAGCCAGGTCTGAAAGGAGAACAACATTGTTTTCCTCTTAGGTATTTTAGTTAATGCGAGAAGGCAGCCTGCTAATGAGCATCCTTACGGCTGAAGAGTAAAGCTCCGCTTTGCTGTTTACCCGACAAGACGCTCAAGAGTGCAGCTGATTTAAGGACAATATTATGGCATCGTGAGTAAGAACCTTTTACCTTGGCTTTGGTACTTTGTCTTCAGGTACAGCTGTCCAAACAGAGTCAGGAGTCTTTTGTTCTTTAAATCTCCCTTTGAAGACTTTCTCAATGTCATCCATGCTGAAAGCACACACTGCTGAAC
>NW_008825430.1:3467132-3479227 GCF_000699105.1 Pygoscelis adeliae
AGTTGCAAGAACTCAGACTACAATGGCACCAATCTCAGTGTAAGACAGAACCGGAGAACTACCTTTGATGTAAGGTTGCTCATCTCTCACCTGTTAAGCTGTGTGGTGAATACACCGACAACCGTGGGGACTCCATTGATTTCTATTATGTCTGTGATAGACTGCAGAACATCAAAGTAGAAGAATGAATCCCCGGGAACTGAGCAGTTGAGCCGGGCTTTCAGAAAGGATGTCCAATGTTTTTCCAGGACTCTTTGGGACCCCCCCATGTCATTTTTGCATATGCGTGCCACACGGGAATACACAGCCTGTGACGGGCAAAAAAAAAACCCAAGGAAAAGGGAGAAAGGCTTGAGAGATGCAAGGAAAGCTGTTAATAAAACACCAAAGATAATTTTGTTAACAGGAAGCTGCCATTTATCTGCACAGAAAGGATGAGAGCAAACAGTGTTTAGCTGGCAGTGCACAGGCATCTTAATGTATCACCAAGCAAATGCAACTCTGCAGCTTGTGCCCACCCTTTTTTCCCTTCAAAATCATATTGTTAGCGAGATTTAGAGACTTTAATTAACCACGTGTAAAGGATTTAATAATTTATTATAGAATATCCTTCCATGGTGAGGCATGAGTATTATACTCTGTACTGGCATGACTGAATTATTCAATATCCAGGGACATTAGAGAAACTTCTTTGAAACTCTTCTTTTGTGTTGTTTTCTTTTGTTTCTTTAATAAGCATGAAAAAACCCTCAGATTTTCCATTGCTTGCCACAAGCGTTAAGGCAACAGCAGCACTAAGGCGACAGCAATACTAAAAGGTACCTGTAGCGAGCTCGCCTAACAGCAAGGCTCAGAGAACAGAAACAACTTTTTGGTTGACGAACGCACTGTTCTATTTCTCGTCCCGCTCCCCCTCCCCCCCGCCCCGTAAATTATAACGATGGGAAAACTGTGCAAACTTTGTACTAGTCCCTCCTTCATATTGCAGACTGCGCTTGTTTCTGATACTGTTTTAGGATGATCTCATTCTGCTACGGCTACCTGACAGCTCGCTGTGACAATACCTACCTTGCCTAAATTATTGTGCTCTACAGCAATTTCTCGAAAGAAGAAATAAACGTAGTTCCCGTATTCTATGGCATGGAGGAAGTGTGGTTCTGTAAGAAAGAGCAAGGAGAAGGTTACTTCAAAGAACTACTCGATCGGCACACGACACTGACTATGCTGTGTGACTTGGTGGCTTCTCCACAGGTCCACACCGGCTAACACGAGCTCCAGCCCTCCAGAGACTTTAGGATGTCCAAATACGGGTGCACTGGAGCTTAAATGAACTTGAAGTCTTCGATGTTGGCTAATGGACTGCAAAAAGGCCTCAGAGGAATTGCATTTCAGCTAAGGTATTTTGTTACTGCGGATTCATTCATTGACGTATTTAGCAAAAATTCTGCTTTATTTGTATTAAACTGCTTTCTTATTGTAATCATACCGTACTGGAAGCCGCATATATGCTGACATTGTAGCATACGTGTAAAGCACGCTGGCTGCGGATTACCTGACCCTCAGTGCCAGTGAAATTACATTTGCCATGTGTATGGGAAAATACTCCCCCAAATTACCTTTTATCCATTTGGAATCATACTTTATTGTTCTTAGGGCAGATCCATCCCCCATGCTGCGATAAATAACAGCATCGCTTGCCAGGAAATCTGCTACTGTTGCCGAATACAATTTTCCATCTAAAACGGAAGTTAAAAACGTGGTATTAAGAGGCCTTCAGTAATCTACAGAATTCTGACTAGCCTGTACTTTTCCCCATTTCTTTACTGCCACTCTTCCCCAAGTTGCTGTAACCTATTTATTAACAGGTCAGCTTCTAATCCTTTGGAGGCCCTTTAAAAAATTTAAGAGCAGGGGCACCATGACACCTTTAGCCTTCCTGTGCTTGCTTTAAAAGCTCTCTGGCTCCTTTGGTGTCATTAATCATTTAGACTCATTACAGGCAAAAGTTCTTACCAGCAAAGAGGGCGACATTGGTTTGTCTGGCATCAAATGGGCATCTTGCCAAACCACTAATTTCCTCCCCATCATACTCTAAGGTATTCAGCTAGGGAAGAAAAATAAACGGGTGACAGTGTCATTTCTATTTTGTACACTGGCACAAAAGCATAACGTTGTCTTTCCAGAAAACTTAATTCAGCACATTGGCTTCTGTCTCTTTTTCTTTCACCTTGAAGCACTCTCCAGTCACACTGGATGTATTTGCTACAGCATAATCAGTGCAAGGAAACCCAGTAACAGATTCATGACATTTTCAATATTCTTACCTGGTAGTATCTGCACATAGGGTTAAATGCATTTGTTCCACAGACAAACACCATCTCATCATTTCGTGGAACAAAGACTTTAATGAAGTTATGGCATTCATCCTGAAAGGACAGTAAGATGTATTAATCACAGACTTCACATATATAATAAATATTAGTGTTGTTTTTCTACAATGTATGTGCTAAACTTACTTTATGTTTGCCTTTCATAGCACAGTTCTCTCTGTCCTGCTGCCTTGACCTCCATGTTAATTTCTGTTAAATCAAACCAGAAAAGAACATTTGATTTCCTTTCCACAAGAAAAATCTTTAAAAAATTAAAACCAGAGAAAATACCTCTCCCTTGCCAGCACCTGTATCTACTCACCTTGCTTGGAGTAATTTCCGATTTTGGAGCTTCATTTAAGTTTACAGTGTAAACTTGGTCCCTGTTTGCAAAAAGACACAAGTAAATTAATTTGCCTTATTTTTGATAAGCTGAATCTATTTTTAGAGTGTTTTGTTAGACCAGAAACTTCTATGAAATGCTTATGGATTTTCTGTGTTTAATACAAACGGGAGAAAGTTCGTCATGGGCAACACGGGGTGGGTTTGACTTTTATTGGTGTGGTCCTTAGATAGCACCTACAGCGTCCAGCTATCCACCTCTGGAATTCCAGTCTGTTGAAGACTAATCCGGACTGTAAATATTCAAGTGTGTTATCTTCGCTTCCTACATCCCTGATGTGTCAGTCCAAGTTTAAAATGATCAGGAAAAGGTTTTTATCGGGGCAGTAATATAAAAGAGGGAAGAGAGTATTTGATCATTGGTTTTAGCATAACTACAGTAACTGCAGCCTTCAAATCCAATTTTCATGCACTGGCCACAGATATGGTATATTTCTCTGGGAAGTCCTCCCCCAATTCTAATTTTTATCATATTCTGCAGATTTTTCTAAATGAATTTTACACATTAATGCAAAACCAGAAGAGAAAAGAATTTTAATCTAATGAGCTGAGTGAAGGAAAATTACCTGCCAGCGATATAAAGTGTGTCTCGAATTTTCAACATCAGTTGGAAGTCCAGTCTGTGCTGAGATTCATTGCCTGAAGGGCGTCCTCTAAATACTGGATATTGCCTTGAATCTGCAAGTAAAAATGGGCTACACCATCACTCAGGATTATAGAGCTAAAGAATCAATATATGGCATTGATTAGCTGTATATACTAGGTGTAGAAGGGTTTAAACTAAATTCCTTGAGTAATGTCTTGAATATAAATGAGAAAAAGATGGCTAATGTCAGCAAATGTTCTTTTTCCTGAAGTTACTGCTGTATTTCTGATTGCTTTTTTAAGAAAATGATTAAGTGTTCTATTAAAGATACAAAGCCAGTAAACACATTTCAATTTGAAAAAAACGAGGCTTTTTTTTTTTTTTTAACTTCCCAAGGAAAAAAAACCCGACATTAAAACTTTTTCCCTAGTGGTTAGCACCATTTGCAGATTACTTACAGTGGTAGTCAACAATGTTAATAGGGTCCTCATCTTCAGGGAAGCTGACAGCTCGGCACTGGGACAGACTCATTAGCATCACGGAGGCACAAAGCAGAGGAAGCCTCATGGCTGGTGAAAGATGAGCACTACCTTTGTGGCAACACCGTTTAACTACCTGGAAGACAGGAACACGCCAGTGAGATTTTCAGCAGCACAGGACAGTAAACGCGACTTCCTACTGCAGAAGAAGGGTTTTTTGTTTGTATTTGAGCACCGGCAGCAGTGGACTGCATTGGTGCTTAAGAAAGGCTCCTGTATGGATGTTGATGGAAAAGTGCTCCGTGACATGTCCTTACTCAAAACTGCTCTGAGACATATTGATGTTTGCTAATTTTTAGCTGGATTTACAGGCATTTCTGAAGGAGCTGATGACTGTCAGCCCATTTAATTCACGGGAATCACAAACAGAACATGCAGGCTGCTGACCTGGCAAGAAAAATTGTCAAACTTGGGATTAGAATTTTAATTAAACTGCAATCTCTTTCCATCCCCTCTATCACCGAATGTCATCCAATAAAACCCTTTCCCCATAAAATACCTAAATCTTATCCACAGAAAGTCATGACACACACAATCTGTCTGAACATCCATGCCATGTTTTAAAATTATTGCTTGTTTCCAGGCTGTGCCATCATAATACTAAGCCTAACATGCTCGTTGCGGAAGACCTTATGTCTAGGACCAGACACTTGATGCTTTGCCTTGTGCAGTGATTTACACGTGTGCAAAGTAAATGTAAAAATGCTGCCTCTGCAGTGTGACAGTGCTCGTCACATGCTTTGCAAGGGTGGCAAGAGACTCAAATGGGGGCACAAGGCTGAACTGGGTTCCCAAGATGCCGCTTTCCCCCTAATTCTATTTGTTACTGTAGAAAGCCAGCAACTTCAGAGACTTTCACAGTGGGGAGGGTGAGGGTGTGTGTGCTACAGATTATACAGCACGTATTATGATAGCACCACAACATTATACAACAAAGCTTTTAAGAGGGGAAGGGAAACATAACTTCTCCAATTAAACCGCAGGGATATTTTAGTGAGCAGAATGTAACTACTCAAGTTGCAATTTGGGTAGGATGCAAGAAAAGCATCTCAAAGTGAAATGCAATCCTTAATGACCACAAGTGGTCTGGGCAGGGGTCATATTTCTCATTAGAAACCTGGCAAATGTAGTACTATTCCCTCCTCCAACCTTTTGGAGGCATTCATTCAGCCCTGATTCACAGGTCAGAGCTTTGAGTCACCAGCTCAATGCCTTGCAGTTGCTGAAATTGGTTATTGAACTCTTTGTCTAAACAGAAAAAAAGAAGCCTTTCCATTTTAACGTTTCAAGAATTGCTGCGAGATGTACACGTTGCCAGCACAAAATACCAGGCCCGATCCAGCAAAGCATATAAGTATTAATCATTTAATAATTTGAAAAGCAATTAAAAAACCCCTTCATAACAACACTTAACCTTTCAGTAATGTTTACTGGGGATGAAAATGCTGTATTTGTTAATTGATACTATGGCTGGCTAGGGGCAGGGCTTCTTCCTTCCACAAGGCTGCTGAGCTCTGTCAGTTCAGGCTGGACTGTGAGGAGACCAACTTAAAGGCTGATAATATTTGGTGATGGGGGTGCGGGTGTTGTCTGAACGCCTGTCCGTTACGGACTGACCTGAAAAGAAGCATTTTCCACTGTTAATGCTATTTCTGTATCTCAGTCCACCCGTCCAGAACGAATGGGCTGTGCTCTTAGTCAAGATTGATGAGTGCAGTGGTTAATAAACACTAATGATTCCTGGCATTTTCCCTCTGCTCTTCCTTGTCCTGACATGGCCTCTTTAGCTGAAGCATCTTGCGTTAAATTACTAACGAGCAAACTTAAAACAAACTGGAATTAATAAAGTTAGTCAAATTAGTTCTTTCTTGTGAAAGCACCATTAGAGCAAAGTCCTGCAGCACAGTGGCTCCCAGACACAATAACAAATCATTAACGGTTACACAATCTTCTTTTTGGTCTTTTTTTCAAGAAAAGCAGGCTCCAAATATCCAACCCACTGCTGTCCCAGTGAAAGAAGAGAAAGGGGAGGCACATAAACTGTACGTTGAGTCAGTGCACAGTAACATCTGTAAGGTGCTCGGTAGAAGTCCTCCCTGAAGCCTCATTTTCTCGGAGAACAAATGAATACAAATTGCCAAAGAGCAAGAAGCTCTCCCAGCCATGTAGGCTTTACTTAGCAGAGAAGATGAGGCTGTTCATGGCCCCCACGTCATGACTCAAAGAGACCCTGGCCTGGCTGCAAAACGCGCACAGCAACTGTACAAGTTCTGTGAGTATCAAGCATGGGCATGTATTAGGAAGTTCCTTTTTTCCTCTCTTTCCTCCCACTATCCAGTCTAGGAAGAATTCACTGGGGCAACAAATGCAAAACTTAAATGCAACCTGCCTTACAAAGGCAGATACTGTCTTCTGGACTCAAGGAAATGGCTGCAGAGAACAAAAGGGCAATTTGCTGTGTATTGGCCACAACAATTGTGACCCCAAACAAAACCAAAAAGGAAACGACTGAAATGTCAGGTAAACAAAGAGAGCATCACTTCTCTCAATTAGATTCAAATTTCAGGGGGTACATCATACTCCCTAAAACAAGGCAAAGTTTTGTAAATGTAAAGCCACAGGACGTGTCTCCCTAGAGGTTGCATCCAGAGCAGAAACAAACTCACATTTATGTCTTCCTCACCCCCCCCCGAATATACTCCAGAGACGAACTCTGAGAACACAAAAGGTGGGAATAGTTATGTTCAGCCATCTCTTTTAACTAAACATCACCTGTCACAAGTCTCTATGAAAGAAAACGTCTACACCTGCATGAAGCACAGACCTTTGGCATGACAAGAGAGAAAAGCGGACAGAGCACTGGACTGGATCAGCAAACCACAGGTAATCACTTCTTACCAGCCAGGTAGGAAGTACAGATTTCTTTATTATTTTGCTTCTTAAAATATTACAGGAAAACTAACAGTAGCTCTGATTTCTAGCTACATATGAAAAGAAAATGCACCTGCTTTAAGAGGCATTTAAATACACCTTTTAGCTGGTTGGACACAGGCTTGAGATCAGAACCACTGAAAAGAGAATATACTTGGAAGAACAGCTGTTCCCTGGATAATCAGAAAAATGGGCTCCATCTAGCCCTTGGAACAGGGGTTTATGGCAGTCAGGTGCATGCTTCTGGTAGACACAGATAGGCTGGTGTGAAAGACATAATTCTTGCCACATTCAAGCCTTTTAATGGGGGCCACTACTGGGGACTACAAATAACAATGCTGAAGTATCTGTTTGGACCAGGATAGCCGATTATGAAATGCTGGCAACGTCTACCTTCAAGAAAATGCAGAAAACAATCATACTCTGGCTCTGATTATTTTTCCCCAGCCAGGATTCAGACCCGTCTTTGATTAATTTCTCTTATGAATTGCATTCCTAGCATTTCTGCTAGGAAACAATTCACGGCAAGTGCAAGGTTTGGAAATTACCATATCGCTATCCCTGTTTTGCAGCTGAGGAATTGAGCGACCGAGGCCAACCACCAAAAAAGCCTTTGCAAAGGATCTGAGCTGCTCTGGGTCAGAAGTGGTCATTCCTTGCAGCACAGGCAAATTGGTCAGTGTCACCCAGGTGGAAAAGCTAGTAACAGATCAGAGATCTTCTGGCCATTTGGTCTATGCCATAACTCGTTGTGTCTGCAAATACAAAGAAATAAAGGTATAAATGTTAACTGGTGGCACAAATCCACACCGGTAAAGCGGACAGCAGCCTCACTGAAACAGGCCTCAGGGCGAGTGCTGTTGGTCAAGTGGAAGGCAGGCAGCTGTCCCACGTAATAAACTGGCTCTTTGTGGCTGGCACCTTTCAATCTCGGATATGAATCCCATCCTTCAATTCCTGACTGGGGGAATCCAGAGAAGCAGGGTATCATTTCTGTTAAAATATGAGCCCTCCTTCAAACAATCACACATGAAGGGGAACAGGCTGGTGTTTCTTGCCCATTAATCTACTCCATCCTTTGACAACGCCCTGGTGACACTCCATCAATCATCTTTCCGTGCGCTGCCACGTAAAAAAGGAGGGGGAAGGGAAAGGGCATTCAGCCAGCTGGAGAGAAGCAACACATAAAATAGCTTCAAACCAGACTGATGCAATATCTTCTATTCACTCAAAAAAACCCCCAAAATTCTTAAAAATCTCCTTAACACAATAAATGCTTCTCAAAATGTTAAGCACAGACAGGAGTGTGGTATGGCAAATCCAGGCTGAAGTTCAAGATGGGTCAGAACAAAAGATATATCCTAGAAGTTATTCACTTGTGGAGAGTTTGGCGAGGCAAAGGAGAAAAGGGTTGCAATAATAAGAGCTGAAAAAAGGCACATAACATGAAAAGGCTTAAATGACTACATCGCCTTCCTTCTCCACCAGACACAGGACAAAATCAGGCTGCTAGGCAAGATCAAGGATCTCCTCTGCGCTTGGAGGTATGCATTAACCATAATGTTAAGGGGGGCCAGGCAGAACTGATTAGTAATATGCTGAGTTTAGTCAATTTATGTGATGTGGTTTCACACAATCCCAAGTGACTGGGCTTCGACAGATCCGGAAATCCCTTTTGTCCTCTGTTCCTTCCTGCATGCAAATGGCTCCCTGAGGGCACTAATTAGTGCAACTGCACTAACTAGTGCATTTCTGAGATGGTACCTTCTGAAATTTTGAGCATGAAACCACTCTAATAATAAGATAAAAGTTAAAACAAAAAAATCTTTTACTGCTGCTTGTTCACAGATGCTCAACAAGTTTCTTGGGGCCTACAGCTGAGACTTCAGTTCCTCCTTCTGACGGAGAGCAAAGCAGATCCTGTGCAACACTCAACAACTTCCACTCATCTCAGCTCTTGAGACAATCCCCCGGTGAGGGTCCCAGTGCATCCTTGGACAGTGGCTTCAGAGCACTGAGCAGCTGGCCAGGCCAGTGCTTCGAAGCTTTTTATCCAGTAGACCACTCAAACAACAAAGATCTGTTGGCCGGGCTAAAGCAAGACACAAATTTCACTTGCAACCAAATAAAAGTTATGTTAGTCTCTGAATGATAACTTACTTGTGTTTAGCACCAGCTCCCCCCCCCCCTTTTTTTTTTTAATGCAAAGGACTAGTGTAAAAAGGTTACAAGTATTGTTTACTCCAACCTCAGGGATTATCTTTTGATGTACAAATCACTTATGGTCCACTAACTGCAGGTTGAAAAACACTAGTTGAAAAGGGTATGGTTCAAATTCTGGGCTTCATGAGGTTAAAAGGCACGCTGGCAGTGACTCTACTTTAGGGGGCTAAGGATTCGCACATGAGTTTACTTGCTGATGGTAACTGCTACCAGGTGGGAGAAGTTCAACTTCTTGAGCCAGCTGCAGAGAGAACAGCTTGTCAGTAAGGTGCTGGTGCAGGTGCGCTTCACTAGTGCATAGTACAGAAAGGTAGGTTGTTGCTGAATTGTTGTTTGTCAAGCAGGTCGATCTTTTCAGAAGGTAAAACGTTTAGAAGAAAATACATGAATGTGGTACAGGCCGCCTTCAGTGGTGCCCTAGACCTGTTGTAGAAACGTATGCATTGGCAACCATGGATGCACCAGAACGGTCCCTCAGAACAGCACCTTATCCCTGCTGTGCATGGAATAAAATAACTCTACAGCAGAACCACACACTGGGGGAACCAGGTCAGAGCGTGTTTTGGTAGTCAAAACATGAAAATGCAGCATTTTTGTATCATCCAAGCCAAAATATAAGACCAGCATGGCTCAGGGTCCGGTGGCTTGAACTCTAGAGAGGGAGCAAACAATTCTTTGTCCTACCTCTATTTTTTTGGTCTTGGTCCTTTTTTCTACGTCTCACTGCGTGAAATGGGTATAATGAGTCATTTGCTTACAAGCCAGAAAGTATTCCTCATAGAATGTAACATTTGCCTTAAAAATCTGTATCGGTATCTATTATATGAGAAGCAGGGGGTTAGATTCCCATTTTAGGTCATATCTATACATAGGTTTTCCAATGATGAAATTGCTTTATAGTGTGGAAGTCCTCCCAAAACAAGGCTACAACAGCCAGCATCAATGCAAGTGTGATTTTCTTTTTAAATGGCATTCCAGTATAAATGTGTTTCTTCTAATGAAGGCTGACTTCAGTAAAGTTCCTGAAGGCAATGCCTGACGCAGGAGTTTACTGTACATTCAAATCTCAAGAGATTGTCTATGATGTGATAAATCCATATTGTGGAGTTTGGTGACAGATTGTTTTAGCTAATTATCAAATAACATAGGAAAATATTTGTGGTTATCATACAAGAAACATACTTAAGTCCCTTTTAGAAACTTACAGCATGATTTTGTACGAATAAATAGATAAGAAAAACTGTTTCTGTCCTATAAAGGTACACTCAAATTTAAACTTGCAGTATGTAGCCATCCTTACTTTCTATAACAACTTTAAAATCTGCAGCTCTGAAGAAAAAATTTAGGATATTTAGAGCTGTGATATTAATTGAGCATGAAAGTGCAAATAACAGGTCTGTTATTTTAAGATAATATTTGGCTTCTTTCAAGGATTCTGCATTAACACCTCTTGATCTATGCCTAAGTAAAAAAAGATAGTTTAATATTAAAGTGATGAAACCCTACCACTGAGTATCACCGCTTTCATCTTAATTGGCTTATGGTATTGCTAGTTATGCTTCAGTTGTTTGCAGGCTTTTAACGTTACAGAAAGCGCACCCCTCTTGCTCTAGAACGAGCTGACAGAACGCTTGCAAAATGGATAGGGTGACTTTTAATGATGCAAGTGTTTAGTGGTTGATTAGATGCACTTTGAGGGCTAAATTCTCCTGTGATCAAAAATTTACTTGAACACAAGGTAGTTTCAAGCAGGAAAGGAAATAAAATGCTGAGCAAACTGTAAGTGATTGCTTCAATTATGTTTATTTTATGTTAATTTTTGAGAGTGAATGTTAACTACCTTCCTTTACCAGGGTGATATAGAAGTCCTCCAGCTGAAAACTAACCTTTGATTTCAGCTCACATCTGTGGTTGAATCTGTTCTGTTTTACAAAGCTCCTGCAGGACATGCTCCCCTTAAAGTTTGCCAGGGTTAAGCTATCGGTGAGAAAGTGCAAGGTACTTTAACTTAAGCAGTACTCTGGATTCACCATTTTAGCAGGCCTGCATTTTATTAATTCAAACTGCTCGTGCCCAGCTGAGACTGCCCCAGGAAATACTAAATTTATTCGTGAAAGTGTCCACGGACTGGTGCAGAGAATGTCAATACAGTGATGTTCAGGGTCCGTTCTATACTCTCAGCACTGATCCTCCATTAATTCCTGGCCATGGGCAGCACTGGTAGCACGAGCTCCTACCCCTGCCCTGCCCCCAGCCCAAGGAAAGCAATGCCACCCTGCTGGGGGGAGCAGTGGTGGCTCATCAGGGTGAGCTCCTGAGTGCCTCCAGCTCACAGCTGTGTCAGAGGTGAATGGTGCTTTTCAATAGTGTTTTACAGTCTGGAATACTTTTATTCTGAAAATTAGAGAGAACTCCTACACCATGATGGCAAAGAATTACTTACGGCAGTACCTCTAGGCTTGGATGTAGGTTTGGAAACCACCAAACTGCCCCTTCGGCCCCAAACAAAAGCCTAAAACCTAGACCAAAGTATTGCCTTTTCCTCCCTGTAGGAGGGTTGGCTACAAATGTGGGTGAGTGCCATAGGCGAAGTAAGTAAGTATTCTTCCTGCAGGCCCACAGTATGTGATTTACATAGCAGAACTGCCACTCATTTCAGCATGATTAGGCATCATCTGATAAGGCAGCTCTGGGACAGGTATAAACCAGTATTTGCAGGTGAGGACATAATGAAGGTCTCAGGCACAACTTGCACAAGTCAAGCTGGTGCCACAGCCATAGTGAATTGCTGGCAGCACCCCTGGGCCTCCTGTCTGCGAGCCCTGCTGTCTCCCAGCAGTGGAGAAAGCAGCCTTCACCTGGAGCAGTGCTCTAGCCCTGATCCCCGAGATAAGTGCTGCCCATTTCAGACCTGGCTGGAGCCCAGGAGGTCAGGGTTTGCCTACAGGATGAAGTGAATGGGATGTTTTGAAATGGAAGGGAGGTTTGCGGGAAAGAATACACGCCAACAAGCGGGACATCTGAAGGAAAAAGGGATTTGCACCG
>NW_008825430.1:3479286-3487282 GCF_000699105.1 Pygoscelis adeliae
TGCTGTCAATCTCACTCCAGAAAGCACCACTTCTTCCCACCAACTGCTCTCCCCTGCTATAAACATCCCTCCAGCATCTCAGCGCTGTGCCTTGCTGGAG
The DNA here is from genome assembly GCF_000699105.1 of Pygoscelis adeliae. Lineage (NCBI taxonomy): Eukaryota > Metazoa > Chordata > Aves > Sphenisciformes > Spheniscidae > Pygoscelis > Pygoscelis adeliae. The sequence continues at coordinate 3,479,387 of NW_008825430.1, forward strand.
CATGGGGCTCGCTGGCTTTCGAGTTGCTGCTGCTGGGGAAAAGGGCTGCTGCACGCCACTGCTCTCACTTCAAAGAGAAGTAAATGGCTGCTGGAAAATGCGAGGGGAGAGACAGGAGAAGACTACCAACTGGCAAGAAACACATCAGAGCATCTCAAGCACTGCCCTGGTATTATCAGTATGCCATTCTCGGAGTTGGAACGGTCAGCCAGCCTTGCCCACAGGAATACTGCCTATAGAAGCTGGGGAACAACGTGTTTTTAACTAGTCTTGGGTTTTCTGCATGGACAAATCTGGTAGCTGGCCACCCAGTGACCTATTTGTATATGCAAAGCATGTGCTCTGCCACTTTCCTGGGCACAATCAATTACATGTACAAAATGCAGGCATGAAAACCTGGAGGAAGCCTGAGCTCAAAGTTAACGATTACTATTATCTTGTTAAGCATTAAAGATTAACTATGCCAGTGAAAGGATGTGTTATGAAATGTCTTTCCCTGGCTGGAAAGTAAATAGAGGGAGAGTTTGCGGTTTTTCATCTCAAAAGCTACTCAGAATTTGGAATAATTGTTTGAACTGGTGCTTTTATTTACCATAATATCAAGATGTAGTCACTTGCCACGTGACTACTCATATTTTCATTTAAGATGTCGTGCAGAAACACATGGAAATCTGGTGAAGGCAAACCAATTTTAGAACATGTTCTGAGCAATTGTTCTGCAGCACTGCCCTACAGTATGAAGTCTCTTACATTTCTTAAATTGCCTAATCAAATGCAGACGCTGTTCCAGTCACGCTAAATTTTCACATAATGGCAGAAAAACACTTCTTTCTAGCCTAGCACTGAACAGTTGGATCACATTATTACATTTGCTGCTTTTGTAGTCTCCGAGTGTGTATTTGTAAATGTATGCCTATACATATTCACAGGGGAGAGGGGGGAACATTGGTGCTCATGCTGTGAGACCCTGGGGACAGCCGGCGGGGCAGAGGTATGTCTTGAGAGGTGCCTGTGCTGAGGGTCTTCTGGGAGCACCTGGCTTATCAAGAACACAGAGGGGTAGTGGTGAGAAATTTATTTTTATTTATTTAAAAATCAGATGTATTAGTGCAGGATTTGATCCAGCTGATTCCTTGCCCTACAGTCTGCTGAAGTTATTAAACTGATATAAATGCAGTTAGGTAAATTATACCTGTACTGTTGTCAGTCTGGGGTTGGAGGCAGGATTGGTGCAATGTGCAGCCATGGCTACCCTGCTCTGGGTCCCAGGCTTGGGCACGTCCCTGTGCTGCATCACATCAGTTTGGGGAATTCTCTGCCTCACAGAGCTGCCCACTTTCCATGGGCCAAACACAGCCTGCAGAGCCCACACTTGGCAGTCGTTTGGAACGGGACGCAGCCGTGCTGGGCACCAAGCTCTCCCTCCCCTCCGTCTTTTATTTGGGCTACATCACCTCATGACAACATTCACCCTCTGTAAGGCAGGGAAGTATTTGCATCACACTACTTTGGCATTTTGACTAGTGAGCCACAGAGAAGCCACAGATCAGTCCTTTAAAAAGTAAAAAAAAAAAATTTCAAATCAGTAACATATGGACTGCAAGTGCTCGAATCAAGGTCACAAGGAAATCTGTGGAAATCAGGGAATGAGACTTAGGGCTTTAAAGCTCTACATTACAGCCTGTCCCATTCTCCCCTCCATACCGGCCTCCCGAAATCCCCAAGACAATTGCAATGTTCCCCTAAATCCTTGTGTTATCACTGGTAATATTGGGCCAGTGTAAGAATGTGACTAAATAATCATATCTGACCCACACACTATATACATCTGCAGACATATTTTTCCTCTACAGCTGCACCAAATACATTTAGGTTTGTGTTGGCATAGTTTGCCACATTAAGACCACTGTTCAATCATGAGCAGTGCTTGTTATGTCTTTGGCGAGGATGAAAACCTGATGCTTTAGGGGGAGGAAAAGCCATAATCCACTCTCACAGTAAAACCTGTATAGTAGTACACAAGACAAAAAAAATTCTATCCATACCCTTGCAGGGAATCAAATTAATCCCCAAAGCATGGGATTTGATTATTTTTGTCTGAGGTTATCATTAAGGAAAAAAAACTACACAATGCTAAAAATATCCACACAGCATTTACTTTATGAAGAAAATATGATTTACTGTGCAAAAACAAATTACTGGCTTTTCAGTGTTAATCTTTGATAAACACGTGCTGGGTTAAAGAAACTATCACGGAGAGCAGAAGTTTGCAAATTGAAAGAAACCATTCAGCTCGGCAAGATGATTTTTTCCCCCCTTATTACTCCTTTCATGAGACACCTGGGGACATTGTTCACACACTGTTGACAGCTTTCACACCACTGCTTTTCCTCTGTTATCCTTACCCTTCTCTTTGGCACTCATCTCCAGGTGGCAATACACAAAAGAGCTGTATTTGCAAGGGGTGCCAACGCTGGCCCTTGGACAACTGTTGGAAAGCCAGAGGGCCCTCTCCTGCCTTGCAGCTTGGTTGGTTCAGGTTGCTTCCACAGGGCACTGAGCTGCTGTGACCCACCAGGCAGTACTCTGATATTTAACACCTAGGAGCTGCACCACGTGGGGAACACGCAGACTGCTTACAGCCCTTTCTTGTTTTTAACTACCATTACACCAACAGGCAGAGTCACAGCTCCCTCACTAACACTGGACTACATTCAAACAGCATCTAAAATTTTAATACTGTAGCCTTAAGTATACACTGAGGCTTTTGTAAGTTAAACACACATTTTTCTTCTCTGTAGTCTCCCAAAACAGGATGGTTACACAGCCCAATAGGACATGTAAGTGTTCACACAACATGGGAAGGGGGTACCCAAGTGGAGGGATATATAAACAAGGGCTTGAAATACAAGTGTGAGAATTTTCTTTTGACCCCAAAGCGCATCTGTCATGACAGACGTACACGGAAAGAACAGCAACACTTTCTGTTGGTGCTGTGGCTGCTGCAGTCCCTATCCACCACCAGGGCCCATAAACACACCTGGGAAGCGTGGCAGCAGCACTTGAGGGAAATAACTTTTGTTTCATGCCACAATAAAGCTCTGAGGAAGATCCTACCCAATGGAGGTGTGAGCTGGTACCTTACCACTGCTCGGGAAAGCAGAGACCCAGCTGTCATGACCATTTGGCATAAGAGAGATGAACTATGTGGCTCACATTAAGAAAAGCCTATTATTGCAGTAATAGCTGAGCTGAGTGACCAGCTGATCACCTCTCATCTCTGAGGCTTCACTCCCACCTCTGATGGGCAGCCAGTCTGTGATGCTGGTCCCTGCTGCTCACTTGTTACCTTTCCAGACGAGCACCTCTGTGTTTGCTTCCCCACTGTCCCTCATGCACTTGAAGAGCCCCCCAGCACGCATCCGCCAATTAACTCCTCGTTCTCATCCCAAGCCATCTTCAAAGCTCTCCTTCGCCTCTGATGCCTACAAGCATGTGTGCCCCTTTCCCTGACACACGCAGCTCGGCTGTGTTTAGGCGGCTTGTGTGCTAACACGGCTGCTGATTATGCAGGCCAACGCGGCTCTCCTGCTTCTAGAGGCCACTGCCTGACTGTATCCATCTGCCGTCTCTTCTCTTAAACCATCCACTGTGGGGAACAGGATCCATCCTTTTTATTCTGTGTTTATCCAGTGCCTATCGAATTAGAAACCTGGGCTGCAATCTGGCTCTTAGGTGCAACGGTTACAAAAAATAACAGCAACAACAAACCTTTTTGCAGGAAGAGTATCTGTGTGCAAATACAACCTCTGTAATGTTACCAAGGTCAGGCAGACCAAGGCCAATCTGCTGTGTGAGAATATAAATCAAAGCTGTCCAGGGACTGGTTTCATTTACAAGGTTTGTAACCATTCTGGACAGAACAAATGTCGCTTGCTTGAGCTCCTTGCTCCTCCTCTTCCACCACCACTTCTTTGCTCCTCCACTTCCACCCAGCCCCTCCCTGCCTGGTAACACCTCTTGACCTCCTTTGCTCTTGAAAGCAAGACTTCTCTTCTAGCAAGAAAGCTGTGGCTCACACATGACAGACAGCCATGCTAGGCCAATTTATTTAAATTATGCAAAAATCTCAACAAGTAAAATTAGCACAGAGCCACAAGTACATTCACCTGCTGGTTACCTGCCATTCACAGCGCACGTCAGAATTAAAACAATAAATCCTGTAATGACTTCTGTCCTATTGCATTCATAGATCTACAAAACAAACCAAGGAAAGCATCTGTAGCAAGCATTAGAGTCTGGGCACAGATCCTGTGAAATCACATGGTTTCCGTTGTGGAACTAAAAAGGCTTCTACAAGAATGTGTGAAATACACAGCCGAAATTCTCCATTTCTTTCTGTGCTCTTTGGCAGTTTGCGTGGCTAAGTTAAAGCGGCAAGTTCTGTTTCTTTAGCTGGCGGCTTTCAAAGCACACCCCGATCTGCAAATTGAAAGATCGCAGGATTCAGCTAGCAAGCTCCCTCTCGAGTAAGTACGGAGTTAATGTAACTGCACTCCAAACAACAGGTTGCCGTCTCCAAACTGGAGCCTTGAAAAGAAGGAGTCCAGTGGTTGCCTCGCTCCTCGCAGCCATTTTGTAGCCTGTCTGCAGGTGTGCCCACTGAGCTGCAGCAGGGCTGGGCAGGGGTGCCAAAACTAAAGAAACTTCACGTTCTGGATGTTAACTTTAGTTACCATAGCCAGACAATGCTGCCAGTGGTGTGGAAGAAAAAATTGCTGTAGCCAGCTGTGCCGTTCACAGTCGGATGGTTTCTGTGTAGCTCCAAATGGTTATGGAGCCAGTAGCCTGTTGTGGCCAAGGACAGGATGATGGATGGTCTACACACACTGTCCAAGCAGGGAGAATGGCAGGAGTTCACTTCAGGGTTGTTAAAATGCTAATCTGGGTTAGTTAACAAAAGCCGAATGGAATAGAAAAGGTAGGGAAACAAACACTACTCGTATGTTACATATGTGCGCTACAGATTTGATCTCTGTGGTTATCACAAACATTTGACTTTGGAAGTGGGACGATTCAACAGTCTTTGTGTTTGAATAAACTGAATCAACTTCTGATATTAGCTGTACTGTTATTACTGTCAAGCCACGATGAGAGAAAGTGGGCTATGGCGGACAACACACAGAGCTCCGGAAAACAGCATCGGAAGGGCAGTAATACGATTTTCACTGCACACCTCTTCCATGTGACATGGGAACAAATCAGAACCTACTTTCTTTTGAACTCCAGGCTGGCAGCTATTCACAGAACAAGTAACAACTTAATAAAATGGCTTAGATGGATTTTAACAGTAACTGCAGTAGCTTATCTGATGCATAAGAGATCATCTGTTCTAACAGCAGTTTTGACGAAAGCAACATTTGAACTGTTTTAATTACATACAGAGCTGCTAAGACTGAAAATAACTTGTACCACCCAATGCAAGTAATATGCCTTCCATCTTTTCTTAATCACTCGTGGAGCAAATTATTACTTTATCCAATGGAAAGACATCCGATTTTTTTCAAACTGGAGTTATAGGTATGTTTAACGCATGAGTATGTGATCAACCACCATCTCCTCTGTTCGGTAAGCAAAGTGAACACATAGTGTATTCCTTGAAAAATATCAGACTGCAGTGTAAGTAAGCTCAACATAAGTTTATATGAGCACGTAAGCTGTTGATGTAACTCCTTCCTTTGTCTTACAAAGAAAGACTAGAACCAAAACAGTCCCTGTCATATCACTTGTATGACACTTGATGAAAACTGACTATTCACATATGATCTCCACTTGACTTCCTATTTCAAGTTTGTTTTTTTTTCAGAAGAAAGCATAACCAAAGCATTTCAACATTTCTATATAGGTTCTGTCCAGCTAACTGGGCTTCGCCCGACTTCAAGGGATGCCGAATCCTGTGTTAAGCGCAATAAAGAATTTAAAACCCATAAAAAAAACCCCCAAGAGCTGTAATCTGCGTGTGACCAACTGTAGTAAGACCAGAAGATATGTTCTTACAAATGCCTAATATATGCTTTGAAGTGAGCTTCTATAACGTACTTTTCTTTACCTTCACATATCTCATATAACAGGACTGATCAGATCGAAGACCCATCTAGTCAGAATTAATTGCATATATAATTAAGCATTCTATCTGAATGCGTGCTCCTCATAAGTCTACATCAAAGTCACGGTGGCTCCAAGGGCTGAAGTATCTGCTCTAATAGTCGGCTCAGATCAGCCATACAAAAGAGGTAGAAACATTCAGATGGTCCAGCTCAAAGGGTGCGAGAGGCTGGGGGAAAAACCCGCAGCCATACAGCTGGTTTGTAGAGCTTTGACAGGGCCATCACTGTATTCCTGGCACACACTCCTGCATCACACAAAGCACGTTTAGAAGATGATGTTATCTTTGTTGCATCTCGACCATAAATGAGAGCAGGTAGTGACAGACTGCAGGATATGAGAGAGGAAAGTAGCTGTTCACTGTAACTAAAGGTGCAGATGGAAGTGAGAAGCCAGTTAAATAAACCGATTTAGAGCCTCTGGGTTATACTTTCTTGGCTGTCCTTTTGAAAACAAATCTGTGCTACATAATTCAGAATGCTAATAAATTCCTACTACAAACTTTTTCTTCCTGTTTTTAAAACAACTGAGCTTTATATTAGTTAATATAAAAAGTGTTAAAGTTCATGATTATGTAGAAAAGAAATCAGAGCACTCAACCGGCAATTTGTATTTATCTAAGCCAGAGTAAATGTTTATACAATATCTGCCAACATAACAAAATATGCCTGTCACTTACTACATTAAACATGATTACGTACAGCTTAATTTACTGAATAGTAACTTAAGTAGACTTTAGAGGTGCATAGAATTTTATAGCGTGAATAAAGCAGGAAAAACGTCTATTCTCTTCTGCCACAAAAGTGATTGCAAAGCTTTACAATGAGCTTCCTGTTGGACTTGGAAAAAGGAGAGAACCTCAGAAAATTCTCTGTGAAAGTATTTGTATGTGAGAGCAACAGACCAGCAGTAAAAGCCTCTCAAACAGTAGGAAGCTGTTCCTTCAAATAATATTTAAGTGAATTAATAAACATCATTAAGGAAAGACTAACAACTTAGAACACAAAGGTATCCCAATAAAGATGTGTGGTTCTCCCCAAAGGAAATAACTAGGGGAAAAAATGCCACACGTTTACAGGGCACTGAACAGTATTTTAGAGGAAGTTTGCTGTAATTCCCGCACATTATGTGTGAAGTGTGTGTGTGTGTGTGTGTACACGGATAAGCTACAATACCATCTGTACAGCAAGTGCCACATATGTGAGCATTATGAACCATCATTGCCGCTGCTGCTATGCTCAGAAGTAAATGTATTCTAAGCCACACACACATACAAATGACTTTATACACTGAGGGCCAAATTTTGCTCAAATTACTCACAGGCGTTAGCCTGGGATGCAGACATAATCTTGACCAGAAGTAAGAAACAACTCAAAGATTGGCAGAAAACCACTAATTTAAGACTAGCTGTATTCATGCTAACAAGTGGGATATCCACCAGAACTACAGTATTTGCAACACATCAACCTAAAGCATACTTAATTGCATTTTTCAACTCACAAGATGAAACACAATGACAATCATAAAGAAACCAACAAAACAACCCCACAACCCTTTAAAACACCGGCATAATATCCACCTAGAAATATCTGTGTGACCTTTCATTTCCATCCAGCGCTTATAAATAATAAAGAAGGCTTTAAACCCTTTTTAATTACTCCCTGAAAGCTGCTGTATCGGTTTCTGCGGTGCTGAAACGTCCCCCCTCCAGAAAAAAAAAAAAAAAGTTTC
>NW_008825430.1:3488483-3490467 GCF_000699105.1 Pygoscelis adeliae
GGCGCGGGGGGGCGGGGGGGCCGGGGACGACGACGACAATGTCCTTGAAATGACATCGTTTTAAGTGCCTGTCCAAAATCCCCTCGGATATTCCAGAAACAAAGGGTTTAATCCCAGAAATGAAGTCCAGGAAATAGCTGTCATTAATTCATTTTTCTTCACATGAAAGATAAATTAATTAAGGCTTAAAGTGCCACGAAATATTTTGGACGCCCCTGGAAGAAAAAGAAAGGATTACTCGCCAAACTGTACCATCTGTGCTTGTTTTACGGGAAATCAGAGAAATTCTGAGTAAAAATAATTCAGAGATTTTTGCTGGGGAAACATCTCTGTCATTCACATGCAATTCCCAAATTCCTACCCCTCAGCTGTGCACTGCCTCCGCAGCAAGGCGTTGGGCAGGTCGCTCCTGCCCCTCTGGAAGACAAGCGCTCCATACTCCGAGCAGTATTTTGGGCCGATCCTGCAGGTTTTTACGCACGCACCACTCGCAGCGGGAGCGGTGCCTCTTGAGAACTGATTCATCTAAGCAAGGGCGCCAGGATTTGGCCCATAGTAAATTCTCTTTAGAGATGGTGCCAACAAAATCTCTCAGCCATGGGAATAGGACGTTTTTGGCAACTCGGTCCCTCGGCTGGCTCTCTCTGATGTTTCCTAGTGGTGACAGGCTAAAGGCGGGATCATTATGGGCTTCCTCGCAGCAACCACGGCAGGGCTATGTTGCACCCCAGGAGCTGCTGCCTGATTAAAGGTGCAAGGACGTTATTTTCTCCTTCTCAGCTCTAATCTGAAAACCATCAAAATTTGCACAATGCATGAAAATGCTGCAATAGAGACTACTCGCTTGGTTAGGAATCAAATTGCAACCTGAGGACAAAAAATCTTAGAGTGCCTCAGAGAAGGATTCGGTTCACAGGATCGCTCTGTGGCCTTTTCACTGGAAGTCAAACACTCGGAGCAGACCCGCTGTTGTGTGCATTCACAGAGGGTACGGATACCTAGATGCAAGCTACCCGCACCAGGGCATTACAAATGTGGGATTTGCTTCTTGGATTTTTAAATGCCTGATGGTGGTGCCAGCCAGAAAAACTGCAGTCCTAGAAAAGCCACCGTATTTTCATTCCATGCATCCTTTTTGTGACTGGCGTGTAGAAATTACTCAGCAATGCTGCTCGGTTCTGCCTACAGCGGGGGCATGGGAAGCATGGCACAGCCTGTGGCATCTGCTTGGCCTGTGGCTGCACGCTCCCCTCAGCTCTGAGAGGGGCTGCTTGTGGGAAGGGACCTTTCTTCCCCACCATACCTCCCAGCCAGAAGCTGCTCAAGGCTTCCATATATCAGGATGAGAGATTAATATGGTTTAAGTCTCCTTCTGCTTCAATTAGGCAGATGACACAATGTTGAGAATGGGGTCGCATTCCTGTAGGGCAAAGGGTTTCAGTTTGAAGTACAGCGTTTTAAAGGATTTTGGTATAGCCAAGACTAATATCTTGTGTCTATGCTTAAATATGGTAGTTTAGTATAGTTTCAAAATTTGCTGCGTGGCTAGAAACCACTTTATGTAAGGATTTAAAGTATGTGCACTTACAATGTGTGTGCAGTCAGGGAATTACAGAGCCACAGGTTTTTAAACACAAATATATGCAGGCTCCTATTGATATGATAAACTATCAGTAATGTGCTGCAAAGCTGCTTAAATCCTCATTGACACAACAGACGACTATTGTGTCAATAGTGTGCAGATTAATGGGGTATTGTCAGGCTATTTTAGGCCTTAACTTTCATTTATCCTAAAACTTGTTCTTCATTGTAACTCTTAACCTTTGGATTCTGCCAACACATTTCTTGTCAGAAATATACTAATGGAATTAAAAGAAACCTGGCTTTTAAATGTTAATTACCCCTAGAATGATTGATTTGTAAAAGAAACACATCAGCAGAATCTGAAAGTACACAGGCACAATAAAATGGACTGAGTGTCAGC